>NC_088402.1:88932484-89232484 GCF_034236695.1 Oncorhynchus nerka | reverse complement strand
AAGTCCCATGCAAAGTATTTTCTGGTCTTGTCCATGCATGATGTACCAATTCAATTATCATCCAGCAAGAGGCCTATAGTAACAATTTAGAGATTGGCCCTCCATTTCTAAAAAGGAATATCCTGGAGAATGAATAATCTTGTGCTAAATGAATTACACACTAAATCAAACCAACTCGGACTAAATTGCTGTCTGGTGCATGGAGTACAAATAGAGGGCGTTTTGCTGGCAGTGTTTCATCTTGAATGATGAGAGGGGCCATGTTAGAGGAAGGGCCATGTAAGAGAGAAAGGGCCATGTTAGAGAGGAGGGGCCATGCTAGAGAGGAGGGGCCATGTTAGAGAGGAAGGGGGCATGATAGAGAGGAGGGGCCATGTTAGAGGAGGGGCCATGTTAGAGGAAGAGCCATGTAAGAGAGAAAGGGCCATGTTAGAGAGGAGGGGCCATGTTAGAGGAGGGGCCATGTTAGAGGAGGGGCCATGTTAGAGGAGGGGTCATGTTAGAGGAAGGGCCATGTTAGAGAGGAAGGGCCATGTTAAAGAGATTGGGGCCGTGTTAAAGAGATTGGGGCCATGTTAAAGAGATTGGGGCCATGTTAAAGAGATTGGGGTCGTGTTAGAGAGGAGGGGCCATTTTAAAGAGATTGGGGCCATGTTAGAGAGGAGGGGCCGTGTTAGAAAGGAGGGGCCATTTTAAAGAGATTGGGGCCGTGTTAGAGAGGAGGGGCCATTTTAAAGAGATTGGGGCCATGTTAGAGAGGAGGGGCCGTGTTAGAGAGGAGGGGCCATTTTAGAGAGATTGGGGCCATGTTAGAGAGGAGGGGCCATGTTAAAGAGATTGGGGCCATGTTAGAGAGGAGGGGCCATGTTAAAGAGATTGGGGCCATGTTAGAGAGGAGGGGCCATGTTAAAGAGATTGGGGCCATGTTAAAGAGATTGGGGCCGTGTTAAAGAGATTGGGGCCATGTTAAAGAGATTGGGGCCATGTTAGAGAGGAGGGGCCATTTTAAAGAGATTGGGGCCATGTTAGAGAGGAGGGGCCATGTTAAAGAGATTGGGGCCATGTTAGAGAGGAGGGGCCATTTTAAAGAGATTGGGGCCATGTTAGAGAGGAGGGGCCATGTTAAAGAGATTGGGGCCATGTTAAAGAGATTGGGGCCGTGTTAGAGAGATTGGGGCCATGTTAGAGAGGAAGGGCCATGTTAAAGAGATTGGGGCCGTGTTAGAGAGGAGGGGCCATTTTAAAGAGATTGGGGCCGTGTTAAAGAGATTGGGGCCATGTTAAAGAGATTGGGGCCATGTTAGAGAGATTGGGGCCGTGTTAAAGAGATTGGGGCCATGTTAAAGAGATTGGGGCCGTGTTAAAGAGATTGGGGCCATGTTAGAGAGGAGGGGCCATTTTAAAGAGATTGGGGCCATGTTAGAGAGGAGGGGCCATTTTAAAGAGATTGGGGCCATGTTAAAGAGATTGGGGCCGTGTTAGAGAGATTGGGGCCGTGTTAAAGGGATTGGGGCCATGTTAAAGAGATTGGGGCCGTGTTAAAGAGATTGGGGCCATGTTAGAGAGGAGGGGCCATTTTAAAGAGATTGGGGCCATGTTAAAGAGATTGGGGCCGTGTTAAAGAGGTCCCGACCATCAGGATCTTCTTCTCCAATGGGCTTTGTGAACGAGGCGAGGAGAGAGGGTGCAAGGAATTGATAAAGATGAATTTAGATAGAGCTAGTGCTGTGATGCAGCCTACTACTGTCCCGCAGCTAGGCAGACCTGAACCAAAATTCTAGAGTATGATGAGCATCCCTCCTCCATGAGGAGACTTGATTACCAACGATGACGAGACGGCCTACAAGGAGGAGGTGAGGGCTCTGGGAGTGTGGTTCCTGGACAACAACCTCTCACTCAACGTCAACAGAACAAAGAAGATGATCGTGGACTTCAGGAAACAGCAGAGGGTGCGCCCCCCTATCTACATCGACGGGACCGAGGTGGAGAAGTTGGAAAGTTTTAAGTTCTTCGGCGTACACATCACTGAGAAACTGAAATCGACCACCCACACAGACACACAGTGGTGAAGAAGGCACAACAGAGCCTCTTAAACCTCAGGAGGCTAAAGAAATTTGGCTTGTCACCTAAAACCATCACAAACTTTTACAGATGCACAATTGAAAGCATCCTATTGGGCTGTATCACCTCCTGGTACGGCAACTGCACAGTCAGCAACGGCAAGGCTCTCCAGAAGGTAGTGAGGTCTTCCCAACGCATCACCGGGTCAAACTACCTGCCCTCCAGGACACCTACAGCACCCGATGTCACAGGAAGGCCAAAAAGATCATCAAGGACATCAACCATCCGAGCTGGGTATATGTCGTGTAATTTCTTAAATATGACTTAGATATTAGATATTACTGCACTGTCGGAGCTAGAAGCACAAGCAATTTTGCTTACACCAGCAAATAACATCTGCTAATCACATGTATGTGAACCAATAACATTTGATTTGATTTGACGACTGACTGTTTGTTGCAGTGACTTTGAAGCCCAATAGAGCCACAACGGCGCCATCTGCTGTCCGCTCTCTGCTATTGAAAATAGCAAGTCCTAAAGTGAAAGTGAGTGGGAAGGGTTGCTGTTGAACATAGTAGCAGCAGGATCTCAAGTCAAGTGACACCACCGTGGGGTTAAAGATTTAATTTCTCGCTATGGCAACACATACACTAAAGCTTTAGGTCCCACTGGTTCTGCCGGGCCAGCTATAGACAGAATACAATGTCAGTTTCTCACAGAAGTTGACAAATGAAGAATTATATAAATATATTCAATTTCTATTTTATTGTCCTCTGGTTTTTGGGTGACTACAGTCAGGTAAGTGTAACAGTATAACTTTAAACCGTCCCCTCGCCCATACCCGGGCGCGAACCAGGGACCCTCTGCACACATCAACAACAGTCACCCACGAAGCATCGTTACCCATCGCTCCACAAAAGCCGCGGCCCTTGCAGAGCAAGGGGGAACCACTACTTCAAGGTCTCAGAGCAAGTGACGTCACCGATTGAAACACTATTTAGCGCTGCACCACCGCTAACTAGCTAGCCGTTTCACATCCGTTACATCAGCCTGGCTAGGACCCGTCCATGGTCTTCCTAAATAGTTACAGCGCCATGTAATAAGCCTTACCTCATCTTTAAACCAGTGTCTCTCCACTTCCTGTTTATACAGTTTATAAACAAAAAGGCTGTTATGTAATCTATAGCTACCCTGTCAGAGAGTGAATGAGCCATAAAGTTCATGCCTCTCATGTCTATCGTATTTCAGATAGACAGCATGATGAAGGATATGTTTTTTTAATGTCGTGATCTCAATACTTATCAACCCCATTTCAAGACGTTCTGGTCTGGATAAGATTATTGAATCCTGGGTAAATGTACAACTTTGCTCTTTTTTTATTTTTTATCTGAGAAATGTATTTAGAATGTAAACCAGTCAGGGTTTAGAACACAGGGTTTAGGAGACAGGGTTTAGAACACAGGGTTTACAACACAGGGTTTAGAACACAGTACTATTACAACAACCAATACAGTCAGGGTTTAGGACACAGGGTTTAGGACACAGGGTTTAGAACACAGGGTTTACGACACAGGGTTTAGGACACTGTCCTATTACAACAACCACTACAGTCAGGGGTTAGGACACAGGGTTTAGAACACAGGGTTTAGGAGACAGGGTTTAGAACACAGGGTTTACAACACAGGGTTTAGGACACAGGGTTTAGAACACAGGGTTTAGAACACAGGGTTTAGAACACAGTACTATTACAACAACCAATACAGTCAGGGTTTAGGACACAGGGTTTAGGACACAGGGTTTAGAACACAGGGTTTAGGACACAGGGTTTAGAACACAGGGTTTACGACACAGGGTTTAGGACACTGTCCTATTACAACAACCACTACAGTCAGGGGTTAGGACACAGGGTTTAGGACACAGGGTTTAGGTCAATAACACCCGAGGAAAGAACCAAGGGGAGTGACAGATATAGGGAAGACAATCAAGGAGGTGATGGAGTCCAGGTGAGTGTCATGAGACAGAGTCAATAACACCTGAGGAAAGAACCAAGGGGAGGTGACAGATAGAGGGAAGATAATCAAGGAGGTGATGGAGTCCAGGTGAGTGTCGTGAGACAGAGTCAATAACACCTGAGGAAAGAACCAAGGGGAGTGACAGATAGAGGAAAGATAATCAAGGAGGTGATGGAGTCCAGGTGAGTGTCATGAGGCGCTGGTGTGCTTGACTATGGTGACAGGTGTGCGGGATAATCATCAGCCTGGTGACCTAGAGGCCTGAGATGGTGTACACATGACAGCAGAGCTCCGAGACAGGATTGTGTCGAGGCACCGATCGAGGGAGAAGGGCCTTGGTCAGGGAGGTGCCCAAGAACCCGATGGTCACTCTGACAGAGCTCCAGAGTTCCTCTGTGGAGATGGGAGAACCTTCCAGAAGGACACCCATCTATGCAGCACTCCACCAATCAGACCATTATGGTAGAGTGGCCAGACAAATCAAATCAAATCAAATCAAATTTTATTTGTCACATACACATGGTTAGCAGATGTTAATGCGAGTGTAGCGAAATGCTTGTGCTTCTAGTTCCGACAATGCAGTGATAACCAACAAGTAATCTAACTAACAATTCCAAAACTACTGTCTTATACACAGTGTAAGGGGATAAGGAATATGTACATAAGGATATATGAATGAGTGATGGTACAGAGCAGCATACAGTAGATGGTATCGAGTACAGTATATACATATGAGATGAGTATGTAGACAAAGTAAACAAAGTGGCATAGTTAAAGTGGCTAGTGACATAAGAATGCAGTCGATGATCTAGAGTACAGTATATACATATGCATATGAGATGAATAATGTAGGGTAAGTAACATTATATAAGGTAGCATTGTTTAAAGTGGCTAGTGATATATTTACATCATTTCCCATCAATTCCCATTATTAAAGTGGCTGGAGTTGGGTCAGTGTCAATGACAGTGTGTTGGCAGCAGCCACTCAATGTTAGTGGTGGCTGTTTAACAGTCTGATGGCCTTGAGATAGAAGCTGTTTTTCAGTCTCTCGGTCCCAGCTTTGATGCACCTGTACTGACCTCGCCTTCTGGATGATAGCGGGGTGAACAGGCAGTGGTTCGGGTGGTTGATGTCCTTGATGATCTTTATGGCCTTCCTGTAACATCGGGTGGTGTAGGTGTCCTGGAGGGCAGGTAGTTTGCCCCGGTGATGCGTTGTGCAGACCTCACTACCCTCTGGAGAGCCTTACGGTTGAGGGCGGAGTTCGTACCAGGCGGTGATACAGCCCGCCAGGATGCTCTCGATTGTGCATCTGTAGAAGTTTGTGAGTGCTTTTGGTGACAAGCCGAATTTCTTCAGCCTCCTGAGGTTGAAGAGGCGCTGCTGCGCAGCACGACGCTGTCAGTGTGAGTGGACCAATTCAGTTTGTCTGTGATGTGTATGCCGAGGAACTTAAAACTTGCTACCCTCTCCACTACTGATCCATCGATGTGGACAGAAGACACTCCTCAGTAAAAGGCAAATGACAGCCCACTTGGAGTTTGCCAAAAGGCACCAGAAGGACTCTCAGACCATAAGAAACAAGAAACTCTGGTCTGATGAAACCAAGATTGAATTATTTTGCCAGAATGCCAAGCATCATGTCTGGAGGAAACCTGGCACCATCCCTGCGGTGAAGCATGGTGGTGGCAGCATCATGCTGTGAGGATGTTTTTCAGCAGCAGGGAATGGGAGACTAGTCAGGATCGAGGGAAAGATGAATGGAGCAAAGTACAGAGAAATACAGAGAAATCATTGATGAAAACCTGATCCTGAGCACTCAGGACCTCACAGTGGGCCGAAGGTTCACCTTCCAACAGGACAACGACCCAAAGCGCACAGCCAAGACAACGCAGGTGTGGCTTTGGAACAAGTCTCTGAATGTCCTTGAGTGACCCAGCCAGAGCCCGGACTTGAACCCGATCGAACATATCTGAAGATACCTGAAAATAGCTGTGCAGCGATGCTCCCCATCCAACCTGACAGAGCTTGAGAGGATCTGCAGAGAAGAATGGGAGAAACTCCCCAAATACAGGTGTGCCAAGCTTGTAGCGTCATACCCAAGAAGACTCAAGGCTGTAATCACGGACGAAGGTGCTTCAACAAAGTACTGAGTAAACGGTCTAAATACTTATGTAAATGTAATATTTCAGTTTTTTATGTTTTATAAATTTGCTCAAATTTATAATAACCTGTTTTTGCTTTGTCATTATGGGGTATTGTGTGTAGATTGATGAAGAACAAAATGTATTTAATCCATTTTAGAATAAGTCTGTAACGTAACAATATGTGTAAAAAGTCACAGGGTCTGAGTATTTTCCAATGCACTGTATATACTGTATATAGATTGGGTATAATGTGTATATTTATGTTGTGTATATACAGGACACATTTGTAAAGTTTTATTTTACCTTTATTTAACCAGGCATTCTAGAACACTCATCCTAGAACCTTTTTTAACCAGGCATTCTAGAACACTCATCCTATAACCTTTTTTAACCAGGCATTCTAGAACACTCATCCTAGAACCTTTTTTAACCAGGCAAGTCAGTTAAGAACAAATTCTTATTTTCAATGACGGCCTAGGAACAGTGGGTTAACTGCCTGTTCAGGGGCAGAACGACAGATTTGTACCTTGTCAGCTCGGGGATTCAAACTTGCAACCTTGCGGTTACTAGTCCAACGTTCTAACCACTAGGCCACCCTGCCGCCCCGAGCTGTGACCTAGGTTCTCAATATGTCTTCCCTGTTAAAATTAAAGGTGAAATAAATGTAATTGATAAGTTTGAGCAACTTTGATTTGGCCTTCTTCTTCTTCTTCTTCTTCTTCAATTGAATCTTCATCAAAACCAAGCCAACCTGTCACGACTTCCTCCGAAGTTGGCTCCCTGTTCGGGCGGTGCTCGGCGGTCGTCGTCGCCGTCCTACTAGCCGCTACCGATCCCTTTTTCGTTTGTCTGTTGTTTTTGTCTTATTAGTTTCACCTGCGTGTATTTTGGTTTAATTAGCTTCCCTATATGTAGTAGTTTGACCCGCCCTTGTTTTGTGCGGGATTGTCTTTTGTTACGTGTGTACATATTAGGTCGTAGTGTATTTTATTTTCTATACTGAACACCCTGTGGTTTTGGGTTGTCTGGTATAGTGTCCTGCGCCCTGCATTGTATTGGGCTTATCAGTTTGGTGTGCAATAGTAAAGCACTTTACTCCGTTACTCTCTCTCTCTCTGCGTCTGATTCCCGCACACACACCTAGTCCCGCGTGACACAACCACACACAGACTATTTTTCAGCCAATAAATTCAGATTAGTTTATTTTATTATCTCGCATTATCAAAGCCCAACACCATACAGTGTGCAACATAGTACCACAACAATGCACCATGGTGCATTCAGTGTGCAACATAGTACCACAACAATGCACCATGGTACATACCGTGTGCAACATAGTACCACAACAATGCACCATGGTACATACTGTGTGCAACATAGTACCACAACAATGCACCATGGTGCATTCAGTGTGCAACATAGTACCACAACAATGTACCATGGTGCATTCAGTGTGCAACATAGTACCACAACAATGCACCATGGTGCATTCAGTGTGCAACATAGTATCACAACAATGCACCATGGTACATCCAGTGTGCAACATAGTACCACAACAATGCACCATGGTACATACAGTGTGCAACATAGTACCACAACAATGCACCATGGTACATCCAGTGTGCAACATAGTACCACAACAATGCACCATGGTACATCCAGTGTGCAACATAGTACCACAACAATGCACCATGGTACATACAGTGTGCAACATAGTACCACAACAATGCACCATGGTACATCCAGTGTGCAACATAGTACCACAACAATGCACTATGGTACATACAGTGTGCAACATAGTACCACAACAATGCACCATGGTACATCCAGTGTGCAACATAGTACCACAACAATGCACCATGGTACATCCAGTGTGCAACATAGTACCACAACAATGCACCATGGTACATACCGTGTGCAACATAGTACCACAACAATGCACCATGGTACATACCGTGCCTTCAGTATTCCTTGGCTGCCGGGCTGCTTGACTTATTTCACATTTTGTTGTGTTACAGCCTGAATTCAAGATTAATTCAATATTTATTATTCTCACTCGTTTACACACAATACACCATTATGACAAAGTGACAACATGTTTTTAGAAATGTTCTCAAATGTATTGAAAATGAAATATAGAAATATCTCATTTACATAAGTATTCACACAATACATGTTAGAATCACCTTTGACCTTTGTGTTTACAGCTGTGAGGTGTTTCTGGGTAAAGTCTCTAAGAGTGTTTACAGCTGTGAGGTGTTTCTGGGTAAAGTCTCTAAGAGCTTTCCACACCTGGATTATAAATTGACTGCGAATCATTGCTGGACAGCCATTTTCAAGTCTTGCCACAGATTTTCAAGACGATTTTCAAGTCAAAACTGTAACTAGGCCAATGGTAAGCAACTCCAGTGTATATTTGGCCTTGTGTTTTAGGTTATTGTTCTGCAGAAAGGTGAATTTCAAGTCAAATCCAAATTAAATTGGATTTGTCACATATAAAGGTACCTTGTCACAACAACTGATTGGCTCAAACGCATTAAGAAGGAAAGAAATTCCATAAAGAACTTTTAACAAGGCACACTTGTTAATTGAAATGCATTCCAGGTCACTACCTCATGAAGCTGGTTGAGAGAAAGCCAAGCATGTGCAAAGCTCTCATCAAGGCAAAGGGTGGCTACTTTGAAGAATCTCAAATGTAAAATATATTTGGATTTGTTTAACACTTTCTTTGGTTACTACACGATTCCATATGTGCTGTTTCATAGTTTTGATGTCTTCGCTGTTATTCTACCAAGTCACAACACAACTGACTGGCTCAAACGCATTAAGAAGGAAAGAAATTCCAAAAAATTAACTTTTAACAAGGCACACTTGTTAATTAAAATGCATTCCAGGTCACTACCTCATGAAACTGGTTGAGAGAAAGCCAAGCGTGTGCACTTGAAGAAACTTCCAAAGTTCTTGAAATGTTCCGTATTGACTGACCTTCATGTCTTTAAGTAGTGATGGACAGTCGTTTCTCTTTGCTTATTTTAGCTCCTCTTGCCATAAAATGGTCGAGAGAAGATATCCCTATTTGATAAAATACCAAGTCCATCCGTGTCAGCGTGCACTGCGCCCGGCCCGCCACAGGAGTCGCTAGTGCGCGATGGGACAAGGACATCCCTGCCCGGCCAAACCTGCCGACAACTACAATGTTGTTACATTTTAACTCCTGAACTTATATAGGTTTGCCAATAACAAATGGATTTAATACTTGACTCAAAACATTTCAGCTTTTCATTTGTAATTAATTTGTAAACTTCATTCCACTTTGACATTATAGGGTATTGTGTGTAGGCCAGTACAACACAACACATCTCAATTCAATCCATTTAACATTCAGGCTGTAACAGCAACCACATGTGAAACAAAGTGAAGAGGTGTGAACCCTTTCTGGAGACACCTTAACATGCCATAAAGGCAACAAAACACTGCGTTTGAAGTATTAACACGAGGGGGTAGTAAACTCTAATCTACCGTCTGATCCTCTGATCTAATGTCCAAAGTACATCTGTGGAGCCGTCAAGGGCAGCACTGCTCTGCTCCCTGTGGCTGAGAGAGGGGACAATAGAAAGCTCAAGTCCAGAGCCATGGAAGAAGACAATAATTTGGGGAAACCTTTGGAAGAGAGGAGAGGGGTGAGAAAATGACTTTACATTGTTGATGAACATCCCAACATTATGTTCCGCTGTATACTTTGATGTTGGATTTTTGAATAGTTAAAAAAAAAACTTTATTTGTATAATACTTAGCACATGGATAGTATGTTACTAAATAGGAAACATAACTACTGCATGAAAAGTGTTAGCAATAAGGTACAAAATGTGTGGTCATTTGCAGATTATTGTGCTAAATTCCTACAGTATCATGTTTTATTAAGGTATGACCCAGGTGCAGACAGTGTTGAAGAAACAAAAGCTTATTCTTTAAACAGGGGCAGGCAAATGACAGGTCAAAGGCAGGCAGGGGGCAGTAATTAAGAGTAGTGGGGGCGAAGGTACAGGACGACAGGCAGGCTCAGGGTCAGGACAGGCAGGGGGCAATAATTCAGAGTAGTGGGGCGAAGGTACAGGATGACAGGCAGTCTCAGGGTCAGGGCAGGCAGGGGTCAATAATTCAGAGTAGTGGGGGCGAAGGTACAGGACGACAGACATGCTCAGGGTCAGGACAGGCAGGGGGCAATAATTCAGAGTAGTGGGGCGAAGGTACAGGACGACAGGCAGTCTCAGGGTCAGGGCAGGCAGGGGGCAATAATTCAGATTAGTGGGGGCGAAGGTACAGGACGACAGGCAGGCTCAGGGTCAGGGCAGGCAGGGGGCAATAATTCAGAGTAGTGGGGCGAAGGTACAGGATGACAGACATGCTCAGGGTCAGGGCAGGCAGGGGGCAATAATTCAGATTAGTGGGGGCGAAGGTACAGGACGACAGGCAGTCTCAGGGTCAGGGCAGGCAGGGGGCAATAATTCAGATTAGTGGGGGCGAAGGTACAGGACGACAGGCAGGCTCAGGGTCAGGGCAGGCAGGGGGCAATAATTCAGAGTAGTGGGGGCGAAGGTACAGGACGACATGCAGGCTCAGGGTCAGGGCAGGCAGGGGGCAATAATTCAGAGTAGTGGGGGCGAAGGTACAGGACGACAGGCAGTCTCAGGGTCAGGGCAGGCAGGGGGCAATAATTCAGAGTAGTGGGGGCGAAGGTACAGGACGACAGGCAGGGTCAGGGCAGGCAGGGGTCAATAGTTCAGAGTAGTGGGGCGAAGGTACAGGACGACAGGCAGGCTCAGGGTCAGGGCAGGCAGGCAGGGGGCAATAATTCAGAGTAGTGGGGGCGAAGGTACAGGACGACAGGCATGCTCATGGTCAGGGCAGGCAGGGGTCAATAATTCAGATTAGTGGGGGGCGAAGGTACAGGACGACAGGCAGGCTCAGGGTCAGGGCAGGCAGGGGTCAATAATTCAGAGTAGTGGGGCGAAGGTACAGGACGACAGACATGCTCAGGGTCAGGGCAGGCAGGGGGCAATAATTCAAAGTAGTGGGGGCGAAGGTACAGGACGACAGGCAGGCTCAGGGTCAGGGCAGGCAGGGGGCAATAATTCAAAGTAGTGGGGGCGAAGGTACAGGACGACAGACATGCTCAGGGTCAGGGCAGGCAGGGAGCAATAATTCAAAGTAGTGGGGGCGAAGGTACAGGACGACAGGCAGGCTCAGGGCAGGCAGGCTCAGGGCAGGCAGGCTCAGGGCAGGGTCAGGGTCAGGGCAGGCTCAGGGCAGGCAGGCTCAGGGCAGGCAGGCTCAGGGTCAGGCAGGCTCAGGGTCAGGCAGGCTCAGGGTCAGGTCAGGCAGAGGTCGGTGATCCAGAGTAGTGGGGTAAAGGTACAGAACGGCACGCTCAGGGTCAGGTCGGGAAAGGCCAAAACCGGGAGCAGCAAGGGAAACCGCTGGTAGGTTTGAACGAACAAAACGAAGTGGCACAGACAAACAGAAAACACAGATGTAAGTACCCAGGGGATAATGAGGAAGATGGGCGACACCTGGAAAGGGGGTGAAGACAAGCACAAAGACAGGTGAAACAGATCAGGGCGTGACACTACACTATGTTCTCCTTTTTACGTGACAGAAGCTGACTGTTGTCCTAATGTTGGCTACCCTCATATCTGCCTTTGGATCATCCTTCCAGTATGGATACAACGTGGCTGTGATCAACTCTCCATCGCAGGTCATTTATACCACACTGAATTTATCTGAAGTATATAAAAATTTAAAAAATTAAATAATACATTCATTTCAATACAATCTATTTCCCTTAATAAACTGCACTGAAACTGTATTTGGGCTAAATTGAATTGTTGTGTTGACACGTAATCGATTTTTTGTAAAAAAAAAAAAAAAAAAGAGGTATTTTGACCTTAATGGGAACTTCCTGTATAAAATACAAGTGAAATACAATAAAAATGTGTCTTTGTCCAGTTCATACAACAGTTTTACAACACTACCTACGTGGAGCGTTACGGCGGACCTATGGAGGACAGCTTCCTCACCCTGCTGTGGTCTCTGTCTGTCTCCATGTTCCCCCTGGGAGGGTTGTTTGGCTCACTGATGGTGGCCCCGCTTGTCAACAAACTAGGAAGGTAATGACCCGGTTATTAAAGATGCATTAACTGTCTATACATCCAAATAATAAGTTATCCGTTTATAAAGACTTCAAATACAACTGGAATAGGCTTGTAAATGATCTATTGAAATGTTCAGAAAACATGTAGCTGGCTTTGATCATCATGAAATACTATTTTTATTTATCTCTAATGTAAAATGTGTCTGACAGGAAAGGCACTCTCCTCTTCAATAACATCTTCTCCGTTGTTCCTGCTGTGATGATGGGAGTGAGCGAGATCGCTAAGTCATATGAGATCATCATCGTGGCTAGGATTATAGTGGGGATCTGCGCAGGTCAGCAAAAAAAAAAAACAACAACTCTATCACACTAATTGTGATCATGTTTAACGGACAGAAATGTTTATCTCATTTAATATTTTCTTATCTTTCCAATGTTTATTCAAGAACAACACATACTTCAAATTCGTAGCTATATGTATATGAACTGTGTCAGTTTCTGATTAAATTTGATTCATAACGGCAGTCTCACGAGGCTCTCGAGTGGCACAGCTGTCTAAGGCACTACATCTCAGTGCTAGATGCGTCACTCCAGACCCTGGTTCGATCTCGGGCTGTATCACAACTGGCAGTGATTGGGAGTCCCGTAGGGTGGTGCACAATTGTCTGGGTGAGGGGAGGGTTTGGCTGGGGGCAGGCCGTCATTGTAAAATAAGAATTTGTTCTTTAACTGACTTTCCTAGTTAAATAAAGGTTCAATTAAAACATTACCTTATTTATTGATCAGATGCAATCAGATGCTAATTGAAATGCAGCCTGTAGTCTGATGCATTCTCTGTCGTCACCCCTCCTCTAGGTCTTTCGTCCAACGTGGTGCCTATGTACCTGGGTGAACTCTCTCCTAAGAACCTGAGAGGAGCGATCGGCGTCGTGCCTCAGCTCTTCATCACCATCGGGATCCTCAGTGCACAGGTGTTAGGAATCAGGAGCATTCTGGGAAATAACACAGGTAAGGCAGCCTCGAGCAGAGGTTCCACAAAATCTTCTGGTACACAACGCCACATTGATGTCAGGGGATTTCTGGGGGACCGCGACTAATTGAAAAGTCACGTTTTTAACGTCACACGGGCCTAACCAACACCGCCCAACCCAACCCAGAGTTTGGGAACCGCCGGCCTAGAGGTTAGAGAGGTTGACCTGTAGCTGGATTGTCTGTGGCTCAGTAAGGTGTGTGTGTCCTGTCCTCTCCCCAGGCTGGCCTCTCATGCTGGGTCTAACAGGTATCCCTGCCCTGGTAGAGCTGTTGCTACTACCGTTCTTCCCAGAGAGCCCCAGGTACATGCTGATCCAGAGAGGAGACGACAAGACCGCCCGGAGAGGTAACACACCTGACAGTTCATTTCACGACCTCACAGACAGACAGAGAGAGGGAGAGGTAGAGAGAGGTAGAGAGATAGAGAGAGAGAGAGGTAGAGATAGAGGTAGAGAGAGAGAGAGGTAGAGAGAGGTAGAGAGATAGAGAGAGAGAGAGGTAGAGAGATAGAGAGAGGTAGAGAGAGGTAGAGAGATAGAGAGAGAGAGAGAGTAGAGAGAGGTAGAGAGAGGTAGAGAGATAGAGAGAGAGGTAGAGAGAGAGAGGTAGAGAGAGGTAGAGAGAGGTAGAGAGAGAGAGGTAGAGGTAGAGAGAGGTAAAGAGAGGTAGAGAGATAGAGAGAGAGGTAGAGAGAGGTAGAGAGAGAGAGAGAGAGAGGTAGAGAGAGAGAGAGAGGTAGAGAGAGAGAGAGAGGTAGAGAGAGAGAGGTAGAGAGATAGAGAGAGAGAGAGAGAGGTAGAGAGATAGAGAGAGAGAGAGGTAGAGAGAGAGAGAGAGAGAGAGAGAGAGAGAGAGAGAGAGAGAGAGAGAGAGAGAGAGAGAGAGGTAGAGAGAGAGAGAGAGGTAGAGAGAGAGAGAGAGAGGAGATAGAGAGAGAGAGAGAGAGAGGTAGAGAGAGAGAGGTGGAGAGAGAGGTGGCGAGAGAAAGATAGAGACAGACAGACAGACAGAGAGAGAGGTAGAGAGATAGAGAGAGAGAGAGGTAGAGAGAGAGAGAGAGGTAGAGAGAGAGAGCGAGAGAGGTAGAGAGATAGAGAGAGGTAGAGAGAGAGAGAGAGAGAGAGAGAGAGAGGTAGAGAGAGAGAGAGAGGTAGAGAGAGAGGTAGAGAGATAGAGAGAGAGAGGTAGAGAGAGAGAGAGAGAGAGGTAGAGAGAGAGAGAGAGGTAGAGAGAGAGGTAGCGAGAGAGAGAAAGAGAGAGAGGTAGAGAGAGAGAGGTGGCGAGAGAGAGAAAGATAGAGACAGACAGACAGACAGACAGACAGACAGACAGACAGACAGACAGACAGACAGACAGACAGACAGACAGACAGATAGAAGCGGCAAGGTAGCGTTGGGCCATTTACCAAAATGTCGCTGATTGGAATCCCCAAGTTGACTAGGTGAAAGGGGGGGGATAGATGGATACATAATGCTTGGTTGGTTGATTGACGGACTGATTGATGAGGAGGTTGTGCGTTCCTTTCCCTTAGCGCTGCAGCGTCTACGAGGCTGGGAGGATGTGGACAGAGAGATGGATGAGATGAGACTGGAGCACCAATCAGAACAAGCCGAGGGCCGCCTGTCCGTCCTCAACCTCCTGTCCCTCCGCTCCCTGCGCTGGCAGCTCATCTCCATCGTAGCCATGAACATGGGTCAACAGCTGTCTGGGATCAACGCGGTAAAACATGCGTATGAGACCAGAAGACCTGAGCTAATGGTTTTAGATCAGCAGGCTAACACAGTCAAATGTGTACGAACACGAGCAGCTGTCTGGGGATCAATGAGGTAAGGTGTAACCATAGAGATGTACAGAGAACTCTAGTGGCCAAAAGCCTGTTTTAGCACGGGCAGCGCCATTCAGGACTTTCACCATTTTGAAGTAGTCAATTGGGTGGGACAGCCTATGGTATAAGGATCACATAATTCCATCCAGGACATCAGGAGGGATCAGCCAATTATTTATACTTGTGAGAAAACATTTCATAACTGCAGGTGGCAGTAAACCACCAGCCTTGGCTTCATACCTGTTCAAACACCCCCCAGATGACTGTATGAACCCTTTCAGTTTGTTTACCAACTCATAGAAATAGTAGAAGAAGAAAATGGACTACTTCAAAATGGAGATGGGCTCGATGGGACAGATACAACGATGCAATCTCTATACTATCTCTATGTGTGTAACCATCCGGGATTCAAACCCAGGTTTCCTGAGTACCACAAGACAGTGTTATCCCGCTGAGCTAATGCTAAGGTAAGCTACCGCAAGGGAGCTAACGCAAGTCTTCAGTTCCTGGGGACAAGTTTATTCCTCACACAAGCTTGGACCCCTGAAACATCTGCATTACAGATCCACTATTGTTGAATATTATATGGATCTGATGACCCTCTTGTGGGAGAAATCATTATTTTGGCCTAAAGTTGTAAAATTCCAGCTACTTTCCCAAACGTCACAGGTTTTCCATAAATCCTGGATGGAAGATTCCCTGAACTGGGAGGGAATAAGCCAGGAATCCGGAATCCTTCAACCGGGATTTTTGGAAAACCTGGGAATCTCGGTAAAGTTCCCAGAACCCTAATTTTGCCATTAAATTATCTGAAGCTAGAAGCCTGTCTCTCCTCTCCTCAGATATACTACTATGCTGACAATATCTACAGCTCAGCGGGAGTCCCGGAGAGTGACATTCAGTATGTCACAGTTGGAACTGGGGCTGTCAACGTCTTCATGACCATCACCGCGGTACGAAATACCCTCTCTCCAGTTTCCAACACTGTACTGAAGGGCTCACTTCAATTGAACACACATTTTAACGTACTGTAGAAACATAAAGCTGGGTTTACACAGGCAGCCCAATTCTGATCTTTTGCCCAAATATTGACAAAAGAGCTGATCTGATTGGCCAAAAGACTAATTCGTGGGAAAAGATCAGAATTGGGCTGCCTGTGTAATGCAGCCATAGACTCACAAGTAAATGCTTCCAGTTTTCAGGAGTCACCTTCGACCTTTCCTTCATGTTTGTGACTGTGGTTCAACAGGTGTTCATTGTGGAGGCCGCAGGCAGGAGGCTGCTCCTCCTCATTGGGTTTGGGATCTGCTGTGTGTCCTGTGCTCTCCTCACTGTGGCCCTCACCTTCCAGGTAAGCCACACTGCACCCAAATCACACCCCTTTCCCTTCATAGTGCCCTACTTTGGACCAAAGCCATCGGGTCTGGTCCAAAGTAGTGCACACTATGATCAATAGTATTGCACTAGGCACATATAGTAAATCTGTTGTCGTTAGAGACATACTACAATAACTGCAACTCCCATAACACCAGCCAAACACTACAAGCTAAAACTACAACTCCCATAACACCAGCCAAACACTACAAGCTAAAACTACAACTCCCATAACACCAGCCAAACACTACAAGTTATAACTCCAACTCCCATAACACCAGCCAAACATGACAAGCTATAACTCCAACTCCCATAACACCAGCCAAACACTACACCAGCCAAACACAACAAGCTATAACTACAACTCCCATAACACCAGCCAAAAACTACACCAGCAAAACACTACAAGCTAAAACTACAAATCCCATAACACCAGCCAAACACTACACCAGGCAAACACTACAAGCTTGAACAACTCCCATAACACCAGCCAAACGCTACAACCTATAACTACAACTCCCATAACACCAGACAAACACTACAATCTAGAACGTCAACTCCCATAGCACCAGCCAAACACGATAAGCTAAAACTCCAACTCCCATAACACCAGCCAAACACAACAACAGCCAAACACTACAAGCTATAACTACATCTCCCATAACACCAGCCAAACACAACAACAGCCAAACACCACAAGCTAAAACTCCAACTCCCAGAACACCAGCCAAACGCTACAAGCTGAAATGACAACTCCCATAACACCAGCCAAACACAACAAGCTAAAACTCCAACTCAATATCCCCTAAAGCCTTTAGTGTGAATGCTTTATTGCACCTGCAGTGAATACTGGTAACGTGATACAAAGTTTGCAGAATTATAGTCCCATAAATCAGGTATCCACCAGTTGGCACAGGACCAGACTGAGCTGAGGGCCTAAGACTTCAACCCTGGGAGCAGTGGTGGGGGGGGGGGTCTACTGGGGATTTAGAGAGACATATAGAGAGATATAGAGAGATAGAGAGATAAAGAGAGAGTTATAAAGAGATATAAAGAGAAATATAGAGAGATATAGAGAGATATAGAGAGTTTAGAGAGATATAGAGAGATACAGAGAGATATAGAAAGAGTTATAGAGAGATATAGAGAGTTATAGCGAGATATAGAGAGTTATAGAGAGATATAGAGAGATAAAGAGAGATATAGAGAGATATAGAGAGATAAAGAGAGATATAGAGAGATATAGAGAGATATAGAGAGATATAGAGAGGTATAGAGAGATATAGAGAGATATAGAGAGGTATATAGAGTTATAGAGAGATATAGAGAGGTATATAGATATATAGAGAGATATAGAGAGAGATATAGAGAGGTATAGAGAGATATAGAGAGATATAGAGAGATATAGAGAGGTATAGAGAGATATAGAGAGATATAGAGAGATATAGAGAGGTATAGAGAGATATAGAGAGATATAGAGAGATATAGAGAGGTATAGAGAGATAAAGAGAGGTATAGAGAGATATATAGATATATAGAGAGGTATAGAGAGATATATAGATATATAGAGAGGTATAGAGAGGTATAGAGATATATAGAGAGATATAGAGAGGTATATAGAGTTATAGAGAAATATAGAGGTATATAGATATATAGAGAGATATAGAGAGATATAGAGAGATAGAGAGAGATATAGAGGTATAGAGAGGTATAGAGAGGTATAGAGAGATATAGAGAGATATAGAGAGATATAGAGATATAGAGATATATAGAGGTATAGAGAGATATAGAGAGGTATAGAGAGATATAGAGAGATATAGAGAGATATAGAGGTATAGAGAGGTATAGAGAGGTATAGAGAGGTATAGAGAGATATAGAGAGATATAGAGATATATAGAGGTATAGAGAGATATAGAGAGGTATAGAGAGATATAGAGAGATATAGAGAGGTATAGAGATATATAGAGAGATATAGAGAGGTATAGAGAGATATAGAGAGATATAGAGAGATAGAGAGAGATATAGAGAGATAGAGATATAGAGATATAGAGAGTTATAGAGAGGTAGAGAGAGATATAGAGAGATATAGAGAGGTATATAGAGTTATAGAGAGGTAGAGAGAGGTAGAGAGAGAACGAGGAAGTGAACAGCAGTAAATACAGCGGGTTTATGATAACAGCCCCAGTTTTGTTGACACACAGGAGAGTACGGAGTGGATGCCCTACGTCAGCATCGCCTGTGTCATCGTCTATGTTGTTGGACACGCGGTCGGACCCAGTAAGTCAACCTCATGTGTGGTCAGACACACTCTAATGGTTTGAATATTCAATTGCCTTTTAAACATGCGATAGGGAGTATAATAATGTGTCAAAAACACGAACATGACATAACAACATGACCAGAACATGACATAACAACATGACCAGAACATGACATAACAACATGACCAGAACATGACATAACAACATGACCAGAACATGACATAACAACATGACCAGAGATGTCATGACCAGAACATGACATAACAACATGACCAGAACATGACATAACAACATGACCAGAACATGACATAACAACATGACCAGAACATGACATAACAACATGACCAGAACATGACATAACAACATGACCAGAACATGACATAATGTGTAGAATACATACCATCTATACGGTAGCATTAGTCAATTAATTAGTCAATTAGTCATAGACTACATGTCTGTTCCCATAAGTCCTATTCCCAGTGAGTACAGAGATGATGTTGCTCTAACATAGACCTGTCACTAGTCTAACGTAGACCTGTCACTAGTCTCTAATGTAGACCTGTCACTAGTCTCTAACGTAGACCTGTCACTAGTCTAACGTAGACCTGTCACTAGTCTCTAACGTAGACCTGTCACTAGTCTCTAACATAGACCTGTCACTAGTCTAACGTAGACCTGTCACTAGTCTCTAACGTAGACCTGTCACTAGTCTCTAACGTAGACCTGTCACTAGTCTCTAACATAGACCTGTCACTAGTCTAACGTAGACCTGTCACTAGTCTCTAATGTAGACCTGTCACTAGTCTCTAACGTAGACCTGTCACTAGTCTCTAACGTAGACCTGTCACTAGTCTCTAATGCAGACCTGTCACTAATCTCTAATGTAGACCTGTCACTAGTCTCTAACGTAGACCTGTCACTAGTCTCTAACGTAGACCTGTCACTAGTCTCTAATGCAGACCTGTCACTAATCTCTAATGTAGACCTGTCATTAGTCTCTAACGTAGACCTGTCACTAGTTTCTAACGTAGACCTGTCACTAGTCTCTAATGTAGACCTGTCACTAGTCTCTAACGTAGACCTGTCACTAGTCTCTAACATAGACCTGTCACTAGTCTCTAACGTAGTCCTGTCACTAGTCTAACGTAGACATCTCACTAGTCTCTAACGAAGACATCTCACTAGTTTCTAACGTAGACATCTCACTAGTCTCTAACATAGACATGTCACTAGTCTCTAACGTAGACATCTCATTAGTCTCTAATGTAGACCTGTCGCTAGTCTCTAACGTAGACATCTCACTAGTCTCTAATGTAGACCTGTCCCTAGTCTAATGTAGACCTGTCACTAGTCTCTAACGTAGACATCTCACTAGTCTCTAACATAGACATGTCACTAGTCTTACGTAGACGTCTCACTAGTCTCTAACGTAGACCTGTCACTAGTCTCTAATGTAGACATGTCACTAGTCTCTAACATAGACATGTCACTAGTCTCTAACATAGACCTGTCACTAGTCTTTAACGTAGACCTATCACTAGTCTCTAACGTAGACCTGTCCCAAGTCTTTAACGTAGACCTGTCACTAGTCTCTAACATAGACATGTCACTAGTCTCTAACATAGACCTGTCACTAGTCTCTAACGTAGACCTGTCACTAGTCTCTAACGTAGATATCTTACTAGTCTCTAACATAGACCTGTCACTAGTCTCTAACGCAGACCTGTCACTAGTTTCTAACACAGACCTGTCACTAGTTTCTAACGTAGACCTGTCACTAGTCTCTAACATAGACCTGTCACTAGTCTCTAACGTAGACCTGTCACTATTCTCTAACGTAGACATGTCACTAGTCTCTAACGTAGACCTGTCACTAGTCTCTAATGTAGACATCTCACTAGTCTCTAACATAGACCTGTCACTAGTCTCTAACGTAGACCTGTCACTATTCTCTAACGTAGACATGTCACTAGTCTCTAACATAGACCTGTCACTAGTCTAACGTAGACCTGTCACTAGTCTCTAATGTAGACCTGTCACTAGTCTCTAACGTAGACCTGTCACTAGTCTCTAACGTAGACCTGTCACTAGTCTCTAATGCAGACCTGTCACTAATCTCTAATGTAGACCTGTCACTAGTCTCTAACGTAGACCTGTCACTAGTCTCTAACGTAGACCTGTCACTAGTCTCTAATGCAGACCTGTCACTAATCTCTAATGTAGACCTGTCATTAGTCTCTAACGTAGACCTGTCACTAGTTTCTAACGTAGACCTGTCACTAGTCTCTAATGTAGACCTGTCACTAGTCTCTAACGTAGACCTGTCACTAGTCTCTAACATAGACCTGTCACTAGTCTCTAACGTAGTCCTGTCACTAGTCTAACGTAGACATCTCACTAGTCTCTAACGAAGACATCTCACTAGTTTCTAACGTAGACATCTCACTAGTCTCTAACATAGACATGTCACTAGTCTCTAACGTAGACATCTCATTAGTCTCTA
This sequence comes from Oncorhynchus nerka, assembly GCF_034236695.1. Lineage (NCBI taxonomy): Eukaryota > Metazoa > Chordata > Actinopteri > Salmoniformes > Salmonidae > Oncorhynchus > Oncorhynchus nerka. The sequence continues at coordinate 89,211,116 of NC_088402.1, read as the reverse complement.
ATGTAGACCTGTCGCTAGTCTCTAACGTAGACATCTCACTAGTCTCTAATGTAGACCTGTCCCTAGTCTAATGTAGACCTGTCACTAGTCTCTAACGTAGACATCTCACTAGTCTCTAACATAGACATGTCACTAGTCTTACGTAGACGTCTCACTAGTCTCTAACGTAGACCTGTCACTAGTCTCTAATGTAGACATCTCACTAGTCTCTAACATAGACCTGTCACTAGTCTCTAACGTAGACCTGTCACTATTCTCTAACGTAGACATGTCACTAGTCTCTAACATAGACATGTCACTAGTCTCTAACATAGACCTGTCACTAGTCTTTAACGTAGACCTATCACTAGTCTCTAACGTAGACCTGTCCCAAGTCTTTAACGTAGACCTGTCACTAGTCTCCAACATAGACATGTCACTAGTCTCTAACATAGACCTGTCACTAGTCTCTAACGTAGACCTGTCACTTGTCTCTAACGTAGATATCTTACTAGTCTCTAACATAGACCTGTCACTAGTCTCTAACGCAGACCTGTCACTAGTTTCTAACACAGACCTGTCACTAGTTTCTAACGTAGACCTGTCACTAGTCTCTAACATAGACCTGTCACTAGTCTCCAACGTAGACCTGTCACTATTCTCTAACGTAGACATGTCACTAGTCTCTAACGTAGACCTGTCACTAGTCTCTAATGTAGACATCTCACTAGTCTCTAACATAGACCTGTCACTAGTCTCTAACGTAGACCTGTCACTATTCTCTAACGTAGACATGTCACTAGTCTCTAACATAGACCTGTCACTAGTCTAACTTAGACATCTCACTAGTCTCTAACGAAGACATCTCACTAGTTTCTAATGTAGACATGTCACTAGTCTCTAACGTAGACCTGTCACTAGTCTCTAATGTAGACATCTCACTAGTCTCTAACATAGACCTGTCACTAGTCTCTAACATAGACCTGTCACTAGTCTAACTTAGACATGTCACTAGTCTCTAACGTAGACATCTCACTAGTCTCTAATGTAGACCTGTCACTAGTCTAACGTAGACCTGTCACTAGTCTCTAACGTAGACCTGTCACTAGTCTCTAATGTAGACCTGTCACTAGTCTAACGTAGACCTGTCACTAGTCTCTAACGTAGACCTGTCACTAGTCTCTAACGTAGACATCTCACTAGTCTCTAACATAGACATGTCACTAGTCTAACGTAGACGTCTCACCAGTCTTTAATGTAGACATCTCACTAGTCTCTAACAGACCTGTCACTAGTCTCTAACGTAGACCTGTCAATAGTCTCTAACGTAGACATCTCACTAGTCTCTAACAGACCTGTCACTAGTCCTTAACATAGACATCTCACTAGTCTCTAACGTAGACTCGTCACTTGTCTCTAACATAGACCTGTCACTAGTCTCTAACATAGACCTGTCACTAGTCTCTAACGTAGACCGGTCACTAGTCTCTAACATAGACCTGTCAATAGTCTCTAATGTAGACCTGTCACTAGTCTCTAATGTAGACCTGTCACTCGTCTCTAATGTAGACGTCTCACTAGTCTTTAACGTAGACCTGTCACTAGTCTCTAACGTAGACCTGTCACTAGTCTCGGAATCCTGACCCTAGGCAACAGCAGGGACTATGGTCTGTTTCCTCTTTACAAATCACGAGACAGACATGCCAGAACATCGTGATTGGAAACCAAAGTTTGCGGGCGAAACCTTTGCATTAGTTTTATTGAAGGTAGTTGATGCAAACTAGCCACTTCAGAAATACACTCATTAAAAATCATCTCCGTAATCTCTATTTGGTGTTTGGGGTATGAAGAAGCAGATAAGGCAGTGACGTACTTCCTCAATGCCAAACTGACGTTCTGTTTCGTACAAACGTGTTAAGCCGGAACATTGCGGATGTCTAACCTCTGACCTCTGTCCCAAGGTACTATTCCCTACGTGGTGACCACAGAGATGTTCCGCCAGTCGTCCAGACCAGCAGCCTTCATGGTGGCAGGGTCGATCCACTGGCTGTCCAACTTCACTGTGGGACTGGTGTTCCCCTTCATGGAGGTCAGTTCTCCAAGCCGGAAAGACGCCATTTTGATGTCAACAAAGAGAGATTCTGGATATATTTTTCATAGTAAAACAAGTCATGTTGATGCCAACAAAGAGAGATTCTGGATATATTGTATATACACTGCTCAAAAAAATAAAGGGAACACTAAAATAACACATGCTAGATCTGAATGAATGAAATATTCTTATTAAATACTTTTTTCTTTACATAGTTGAATGTGCTGACAACAAAATCACACAAAAATGATCAATGGAAATCAAATATATCAACCTGTGGAGGTCTGGATTTGGAGTCACACTCAAAATTAAAGTGGAAAACCACACTACAGGCTGATCCAACTTTGATGTAATGTCCTTAAAACAAGTCAAAATGAGGCTCAGTAGTGTGTGTGGCCTCCACGTGCCTGTATGACCTCCCTACAATGCCTGGGCATGCTCCTGATGAGGTGGCGGATGGTCTCCTGAGGGATCTCCTCCCAGACCTGGACTAAAGCATCCGCCAACTCCTGGACAGTCTGTGGTGCAATGTGGCGTTGGTGGATGGAGCGAGACATGATGTCCCAGATGTGCTCAATTGGATTCAGGTCTCGGGAACGGGCGGGCCAGTCCATAGCATCAATGCCGTCCTCTTGCAGGAACTGCTGACACACTCCAGCCACATGAGGTATAGCATTGTCTTGCATTAGGAGGAACCCAGGGCCAACAGCACCAGCATATGGTCTCACAAGGGGTCTGAGGATCTCGTTTCGGTACCTAATGGCAGTCAGACTACCTCTGGCGAGCACACGGAGGGCTGTACGGCCCCCCAAAGAAATGCCACCCCACACCATGACTGACCCACCGCCAAACCGGTCATGCTGGAGGTTGTTGCAGGCAGCAGAACGTTCTCCACGGTGTCTCCAGACTCTGTCACATCTGTCACGTGCTCAGTGTGAACCTGCTTTCATCTGTGAAGAGCACAGGGCGCCAGTGGCGAATTTGCCAATCTTGGTGTTTTCTGGCAAATGCCAAACGTCCTTCACGGTGTTGGGCTGTAAGCACAACCCCCACCTGTGGACGTCGGGCCCTCATACTACCCTCATGGAGTCTGTTTCTGACCATTTGAGCAGACACATGCACATTTGTGGCCTGCTGGAGGTCATTTTGCAGGGCTCTGGCAGTGCTCCTCCTGCTCCTCCTTGCACAATTTTTTATGTATTTTTATTTCACCTTTATTTAACCAGGTAGGCTAGTTGAGAACAAGTTCTCATTTGCAACTGCGACCTGGCCAAGATAAAGCATAGCAGTGTGAACAGACAACACAGAGTTACACATGGAGTAAGCAATTAACAAGTCAATAACACAGTAGAAAAAAAATGGGCAGTCTATATACAATGTGTGCAAAAGGCATGAGGAGGTAGGCGAATAATAAAATTTTGCAGATTAACACTGGGGTGATAAAAGATCAGATGGTCATGTACAGGTAGAGATATTGGTGTGCAAAAGAGCAGAAAAGTAAATAAATAAATAAATAAAATAAAAAAACAGTATAAAAACAGTATGGGGATGAGGTAGGTGAAAATGGGTGGGCTATTTACCAATAGACTATGTACAGCTGCAGCGATCGGTTAGCTGCTCGGATAGCTGATGTTTGAAGTTGGTGAGGGAGATAAAAGTCTCCAACTTCAGCGATTTTTGCAGTTCATTCCAGTCACAGGCAGCAGAGTACTGGAACGAAAGGCGGCCAAATGAGGTGTTGGCTTTAGGGATGATCAGTGAGATACACCTGCTGGAGCGTGTGCTACGGATGGGTGTTGCCATCGTGACCAGTGAACTGAGATAAGGCGGAGCTTTACCTAGCATGGACTTGTAGATGACCTGGAGCCAGTGGGTCTGGCGACGAATATGTAGCGAGGGCCAGCCGACTAGAGCATACAAGTCGCAGTGGTGGGTGGTATAAGGTGCTTTGGTGACAAAACGGATGGCACTATGATAGACTGCATCCAGTTTGCTGAGTAGAGTGTTGGAAGCCATTTTGTAGATGACATCGCCGAAATCGAGGATCGGTAGGATAGTCAGTTTTACTAGGGTAAGCTTGGCGGCGTGAGTGAAGGAGGCTTTGTTGCGGAATAGAAAGCCGACTCTTGATTTGATTTTCGATTGGAGATGTTTGATGTGAGTCTGGAAGGAGAGTTTGCAGTCTAGCCAGACACCTAGGTACTTATAGATGTCCACATATTCAAGGTCGGAACCATCCAGGGTGGTGATGCTAGTCGGGCATGCGGGTGCAGGCAGCGATCGGTTGAAAAGCATGCATTTGGTTTTACTCGCGTTTAAGAGCAGTTGGAGGCCACGGAAGGAGTGCTGTATGGCATTGAAGCTCGTTTGGAGGTTAGATAGCACAGTGTCCAATGACGGGCCGAAAGTATATAGAATGGTGTCGTCTGCGTAGAGGTGGATCAGGGAATCGCCCGCAGCAAGAGCAACATCATTGATATATACAGAGAAAAGAGTCGGCCCGAGAATTGAACCCTGTGGCACCCCATAGAGACTGCCAGAGGACCGGACAGCATGCCCTCCGATTTGACACACTGAACTCTGTCTGCAAAGTAATTGGTGAACCAGGCAAGGCAGTCATCCGAGAAACCGAGGCTACTGAGTCTGCCGATAAGAATATGGTGATTGACAGAGTCGAAAGCCTTGGCGAGGTCGATGAAGACGGCTGCACAGTACTGTCTTTTATCGATAGCGGTTATGATATCGTTTAGTACCTTGAGCGTGGCTGAGGTGCACCCGTGACCGGCTCGGAAACCAGATTGCACAGCGGAGAAGGTACGGTGGGATTCGAGATGGTCAGTGACCTGTTTGTTGACTTGGCTTTCGAAGACCTTAGATAGGCAGGGCAGGATGGATATAGGTCTATAGCAGTTTGGGTCCAGGGTGTCTCCCCCTTTGAAGAGGGGGATGACTGCGGCAGCTTTCCAATCCTTGGGGATCTCAGACGATATGAAAGAGAGGTTGAACAGGCTGGTAATAGGGGTTGCGACAATGGCGGCAGATAGTTTCAGAAATAGAGGGTCCAGATTGTCAAGCCCAGCTGATTTGTACGGGTCTAGGTTTTGCAGCTCTTTCAGAACATCTGCTATCTGGATTTGGGTAAAGGAGAACCTGGAGAGGCTTGGGCGAGGAGCTGCGGGGGCGGAGCTGTTGGCCGAGGTTGGAGTAGCCAGGCGGAAGGCATGGCCAGCCGTTGAGAAGTGCTTATTGAAGCTTTCGATAATCGTGGATTTATCGGTGGAGACCGTGTTACCTAGCCTCAGTGCAGTGGGCAGCTGGGAGGAGGTACTCTTGTTCTCCATGGACTTCACAGTGTCCCAGAACTTTTTGGAGTTGGAGCTACAGGATGCAAACTTCTGCCTGAAGAAGCTGGCCTTAGCTTTCCTGACTGACTGCGTGTATTGGTTCCTGACTTCCCTGAACAGTTGCATATCACGGGGGCTATTCGATGCTATTGCAGTCCGCCACAGGATGTTTTTGTGCTGGTCGAGGGCAGTCAGGTCTGGAGTGAACCAAGGGCTGTATCTGTTCTTGGTTCTGCATTTTTTGAACGGAGCATGCTTATCTAAAATGGTGAGGAAGTTACTTTTAAAGAATGACCAGGCATCCTCAACTGACGGGATGAGGTCAATGTCCTTCCAGGATACCCGGGCCAGGTCGATTAGAAAGGCCTGCTCACAGAAGTGTTTTAGGGAGCGTTTGACAGTGATGAGGGGTGGTCGTTTGACTGCGGCTCCGTGGCGGATACAGGCAATGAGGCAGTGATCGCTGAGATCCTGGTTGAAGACAGCGGAGGTGTATTTGGAGGGCCAGTTGGTCAGGATGACGTCTATGAGGGTGCCCTTGTTTACAGAGTTAGGGTTGTACCTGGTGGGTTCCTTGATGATTTGAGTGAGATTGAGGGCATCTAGCTTACATTGTAGGACTGCCGGGGTGTTAAGCATATCCCAGTTTAGGTCACCTAACAGAACAAACTCTGAAGCTAGATGGGGGCGATCAATTCACAAATGGTGTCCAGGGCACAGCTGGGAGCTGAGGGTGGCCGGTAGCAGGCGGCAACAGTGAGAGACTTATTTCTGGAGAGGGTAATTTTCAAAATTAGTAGTTCGAACTGTTTGGGTATGGACCTGGAAAGTATGACGTTACTTTGCAGGCTATCTCTGCAGTAGACTGCAACTCCGCCCCTTTGGTAGTTCTATCTTGACGGAAGATGTTATAGTTGGGTATGGAAATCTCTGAATTTTTGGTGGCCTTCCTGAGCCAGGATTCAGACACGGCAAGGACATCAGGGTTAGCAGAGTGTGCTAAAGCAGTGAGTAAAACAAACTTAGGGAGGAGGCTTCTGATGTTGACATGCATAAAACCAAGGCTTTTTCGATCACAGAAGTCAACAAATGAGGGTACCTGGGGACATGCAGGGCCTGGGTTTACCTCCACATCACCCGCGGAACAGAGAAGGAGTAGTATGAGGGTGCGGCTAAAGGCTATCAAAACTGGTCGCCTAGAGCGTTGGGGGCAGAGGATAAGAGGAGCAGGTTTCTGGGCATGGTAGAATATATTCAGGGCATAATGCACAGACAGGGGTATGGTGGGGTGCGGGTACAGCGGAGGTAAGCCCAGGCACTGGGTGATGATGAGACAGGTTGTATCTCTGGACATGCTGGTTGTAATGGGTGAGGTCACCGCATGTGTGGGAGGTGGGACAAAGGAGGTAACAGGGGTATGCAGAGTGGGTCTAGGGGCTCCATTGTGAACTAAAACAATTATAACTAACCTGAACAACAGTATACAAGGCATATTGACATCTGAGAGAGACATACAGCGAGGCATACAGTAATCACAGGTGTTGAATTTGGAAAGCTAGCTAAAAACAGTAGGCGAGGCTAATCCGCTAGCACAACAAACAGCAGGTAAAATGGCGTTGACTAGGCAACGGGGCCGACAGGTAAGACAAACAAGCAGAAAGGAGTACCGTGATTAATGGACAGTCCAGCGTGCGTCAGCTATGTAGCCAAGAGATCAGTGTCCAGGGGGCAGCGGTGGATGGGCAGGGGGGCTGGCGAGTGTTATCCAGGTTTTTTTTTTTTTTTTTTTTTTAAACTAACAATGACTAACTAGCTTGTAGCTAGTTAGCTGGTTAGCGTCTGGAGGTTCTTGAGTGTGTCATAAAAATAAAAATAAGAGTAAAAGTAACAGCGATTCCGTATCACATTGGGTGAGGCAGGTTTCCGGAAGGTATAAACAAATTAAAAATCAAAAAGAGATAGAAAGTAAATGGGGTCAGAGAGTGATTGGGACGCGGTGGTACAGACGGTTAGCAGGCCTGTGCTAACAAGCTAACAGTTCGTAGGCCCGAGCTAGACAAGGTAGCAGTTAGCGGACCGGAGCTTGACAAGCTAGCCGTTAGCAGGCCGAATTAGCAAGCAGGAGATAGCGAGGGCTAGAGAGTTAACCTTTGGGGGACGTCGCGATGGGGTGAGTCTGTTTATTTATTCCTCTTCATGCGGTGAGCTGGAGATACAGCGATTCAGAAAGCTCGCGGGCCTTGGCCAGCAGATGGATCTTTGGCGATGTCGCAGCGGAAAAGCCTGTTGAAACCCCCTCGGACGATTATGTCGGCGGACCAGTCGTGATGGATCGGCGGGGCTCCGTGTCGGCAGTAGAGGGTCAGTAGAGGGTCCAGGCCAATTGGCAAATTAGGTATTTTGGACCTCTTCGGGTAGTCGGGAGATGGGCTTAGCTCGAGGCTAGCTCCAGGCTAACTGGTGCTTGCTCTGGGACAGAGACGTTAGCCAGGAGTAGCCACTCGGATTGCAGCTAGCTATTTACGATGATCCGGTATAAAGCTTCAGAGCTTGCGGTAGGAATCCGGAGATGTGGTAGAGAAAAAGCAGTCTGATATGCTTTGGGTAGATGTCGCGCTGGTGTCCTAGTTAGCGTTGAAGACCGCTAGCAGTGGCTAGCTAGTAGCTAGTTAGCGGCTAGCTTCTGGTGAGGGTTCCGATTCTAAAGCATAGAAAAAGCAGATCCGTACCACATTGGGTGATGCGGGTTGCAGGAGAATATATTCAGCCTGTGGTTGGGAAGTGAGATTAAAATATGTACGAAATATATACGGGAAAAAAAGAGGAAAAAAAACTATATTTACACTATACAGGACGGGACAAGACAAAACACACGTCCGACTGCTACGCCATCTTGGATCTCGATCTCCACAAAGGTGGAGGTAGCGGTCCTGCTGCTGGGTTGTTGCCCTCCTACGGCCTCCTCCACGTCTCCTGATGTACTGGCCTGTCTCCTGGTAGTGCCTCCATGCTCTGGACACTACGCTGACAGACAGCAAACCTTCTTGCCACAGCTCACATTGATGTGCCATCCTGGATGAGCTGCACTACCTGAGCCACTTGTGTGGGTTGTAGAATCCGTCTCATGCTACCACTAGAGTGAAAGCACCGCCAGCATTCAAAAGTAACCAAAACATCAGCCAGGAAGCATAGGAACTGAGAAGTGGTCTGTGGTCACCACTTGCAGAACCACTCCTTTATTGGGGTTGTCTTGCTAATTGCCTATAATTTCCACCTGTGGTCTATTCCATTTGCACAACAGCATGTGAAATTTATTGTCAATCAGTCTTGCTTCCTAAGTGGACAGTTTGATTTCACAGAAGTGTGATTGACCCGGAGTTACATTGTGTTGTTTAAGTGTTCCCTTTATTTTTTTGAGCAGTGTATATATATATATATCCATAAGAGTCTCGGTAGTGTTTATGGACCATTTGTATTTGTATGTATTTCTATTTATTATGGATCCCCAGTAGCTGCTGTCTCTTCCTGGCGTCCAGCGAAAATTAAGGCAGTAATATACATTATAATACAATTTTTAAACATTCAAATACATTTTACAACAGATTTAACAATACATTAAGTGTGTTCCCTCAGCCCACTACTCTATTAATACACACTATCCGGGTGTGCGTGTGTGTATAGTGTGTGTGTTATGTCAATACATACAGGAGTCAACCTCTTATGTTTCACGAGTCGTGGCATTCATAACATACAGCTAGCTGGCAGGATAGAACAGCAGCCTCTGGTAAAATGGGTGGGGTCTATGTATATTTGTAAACAACAGCCATCTACAACGATATCTAAGGAAGTCTCAAGGTTTTGCTCGCCTGAGGTGGAGTATCTCATGATAAGCTGTAGACCACACTATCTACCTAGAGATTTTTCGCCTGTATTTTTCGTAGCTGTCTACATACCACCACAGACCGATGCTGGCACTGAAACCACACTCAATGAGCTGTATTCCGCCATAAGCAAACAGGAAAACGCTCATCCAGAGGCGGCGCTCCTAGTGGCCGGGGACTTTAATGCAGGAAAACTTAAATCAGTTTTACCTCAATTCTATCAGCATGTTAAATGTGCAACCAGAGGGGGAAAAAACCTCTAGACCACCTTTACTCCACACACAGAGACGTGTACAAAGCTCTCCCTCACCCTCCATTTGGCAAATCTGACCATAATTCTATCCTCCTGATTCCTGCTTACAAGCTAAAATTAAAGCAGGAAGCACCAGTGATTCTGTCTATGAGTACACCACATCACTCATTGGCTTCATCAATAAGTGCATTGATGACGTCGTCCCCACAGTGACCGTACGTACATACCCCAACCAGAAGCCATGGACTACAGGCAACATTGGCGCTGAGCTAAAGGATAGAGCTGTCGCTTTCAAGGACTCTAACCTGGAAGCTTATAAGAAATCCCGCTATGCCCTCTGGCGAACCTTCAAACAAGCAAAGCGTCAATACAGGATTAAGATTGAATCATAGTTCACCGGCTCTGACGCTCGTCGGATGTGGCAGGGCTTGCAAACCATTACAGACTACAAAGGGAAGCACAGCCGAGAGCTGCCCAGTGACACAAGCCTACCAGACGAGCTAAATAACTTCTATGCTCGCTTCGAGGCAAGTAACACTGAAACATGCATGAGAGCATCAGCTGTTCCGGACGACTGTGTGATCACGCTCTCTGCAGCCGATGTGAGTAAGACCTTTAAACAGGTTAACATTCACAAGGCCGCAGGGCCAGATGGATTACCAGGACGTGTACTCCGAACATGCGCTATCTTCATCTTAGGTTTCATTACATACAGTCGAGAAGAACTACTGAATATAAGATCAGCGTCAACTCACCATCAGTACGACCAAGAATATGATTTTCGCGAAGCGGATCCTGTGTTCTGCCTTTCAACCAGGACAACGGAATGGATCCCAGCCGGCGACCCAAAAAAACGACTCCGTAAAAGAGGGAAACGAGGCGGTCTTCTGGTCAGACTCCGGAGACGGGCACATCGTGCACCACTCCCTAGCATTCTTCTCGCCAATGTCCAGTCTCTTGACAACAAGGTTGATGAAATCCGAGCAAGGGTAGCATTCCAGAGGGACATCAGAGACTGTAACGTTCTTTGCTTCACGGAAACATGGCTCACTGGAGAGACGCTATCGGAGGCGGTGCAGCCAGCGGGTTTCTCCACGCATCGCGCCGACAGAAACAAACATCTTTCTGGTAAGAAGAGGGGCGGGGGCGTATGCCTTATGGCTAACGAGACGTGGTGTGATCACAGAAACATACAGGAACTCAAATCCTTCTGTTCACCTGATTTAGAATTCCTTACAATCAAATGTCGACCGCATTATCTACCAAGAGAATTCTCTTCGATTATAATCACAGCCGTATATATTCCCCCCCAAGCAGACACATCGATGGCTCTGAATGAACTTTATTTGACTCTTTGCAAACTGGAATCCATATATCCGGAGGCTGCATTCATTGTAGCTTGGGATTTTAACAAGGCTAATCTGAAAACAAGACTCCCTAAATTGTATCAGCATATCGATTGCGCAACCAGGGCTGGAAAACCTTGGATCATTGTTATTCTAACTTCCACGACGCATATAAGGCCCTGCCCCGCTCTCCTTTCGGAAAAGCTGACCACGACTCCATTTTGCTGATCCCTGCCTACAGACAGAAACTAAAACAAGAAGCTCCCACGCTGAGGTCTGTCCAACGCTGGTCCGACCAAGCTGATTCCACACTCCAAGACTGCTTCCATCACGTGGACTGGGATATGTTTCGTATTGCGTCAGATAACAACATTGACGAATACGCTGATTCGGTGTGCGAGTTCATTAGAACGTGCGTTGAAGATGTCGTTCCCATAGCAACGATTAAAACATTCCCTAACCAGAAACCGTGGATTGATGGCAGCATTCGCGTGAAACTGAAAGCGCGAACCACTGCTTTTAATCAGGGCAAGGTGACTGGTAACATGACCGAATACAAACAGTGCAGCTATTCCCTCCGCAAGGCTATCAAACAAGCTAAGCGTCAGTATAGAGACAAAGTAGAATCTCAATTCAACGGCTCAGACACAAGAGGTATGTGGCAGGGTCTACAGTCAATCACGGACTACAAGAAGAAAACCAGCTCAGTCACGGACCAGGATGTCTTGCTCCCAGGCAGACTAAATCACTTTTTTGAGGACAATACAGTGCCACTGACACGGCCTGCAACGAAAACATGCGGACTCTCCTTCACTGCAGCCGAGGTGAGTAAGACATTTAAACGTGTTAACCCTCGCAAGGCTGCAGGCCCAGACGGCATACCCAGCCGCGCCCTCAGAGCATGCGCAGACTAGCTGGCCGGTGTGTTTACGGGCATATTCAATCAATCCCTATACCAGTCTGCTGTTCCCACATGCTTCAAGAGGGCCACCATTGTTCCTGTTCCCAAGAAAGCTAAGGTAACTGAGCTAAACGACTACCGCCCCGTAGCACTCACTTCCGTCATCATGAAGTGCTTTGAGAGACTAGTCAAGGACCATATCACCTCCACCCTACCTGACACCCTAGACCCACTCCAATTTGCTTACCGCCCAAATAGGTCCATAGACGATGCAATCTCAACCACACTGCACACTGCCCTAACCCATCTGGACAAGAGGAATACCTATGTGAGAATGCTGTTCATCGACTACAGCTCGGCATTCAACACCATAGTACCCTCCAAGCTCGTCATCAAGCTCGAGACCCTGGGTCTCGACCCCCCCTGTGCAACTGGGTACTGGACTTCCTGACGGGCCGCCCCCAGGTGGGGAGGGTAGGCAACAACATCTCCACCCCGCTGATCCTCAACACTGGGGCCCCACAAGGGTGCGTTCTGAGCCCTCTCCTGTACTCCCTGTTCACCCACGACTGCGTGGCCACGCACGCCTCCAACTCAATCATCAAGTTTGCGGACGACACAACAGTGGTAGGCTTGATTACCAACAACGACGAGACGGCCTACAGGGAGGAGGTGAGGGCCCTCGGAGTGTGGTGTCAGGAAAATAACCTCACACTCAACGTCAACAAAACTAAGGAGATGATTGTGGACTTCAGGAAACAGCAGAGGGAACACCCCCCTATCCACATCGATGGAACAGTAGTGGAGAGGGTAGTAAGTTTTAAGTTCCTCGGCATACACATCACAGACAAACTGAATTGGTCCACTCACACAGACAGCATCGTGAAGAAGGCGCAGCAGCACCTCTTCAACCTCAGGGGGCTGAAGAAATTCGGCTTGTCACCAAAAGCACTCACAAACTTCTACAGATGCACAATCGAGAGTATCCTGGCGGGCTGTATCACCGCCTGGTACGGCAACTGCTCCGCCCACAACCGTAAGGCTCTCCAGAGGGTAGTGAAGTCTGCACAATGCATCACCGGGGGCAAACTACCTGCCCTCCAGGACACCTACACCACCTGATGTTACAGGAAGGCCATAAAGATCATCAAGGACAACAACCACCCGAGCCACTGCCTGTTCACCCCACTATCATCCAGAAGGCGAGGTCAGTACAGGTGCATCAAAGCTGGGACCGAGAGACTGAAAAACAGCTTCTATCTCAAGGCCATCAGACTGTTAAACAGCCACCACTAACATTGAGTGGCTGCTGCCAACACACTGACTCAACTCCAGCCACTTTAATAATGGGAATTGATGGGAAATGATGTAAAATATATCACTAGCCACTTTAAACAATGCTACCTAATATAATGTTTACATACCCTACATTATTCATCTCATATGTATACGTATATACTGTACTCTATATCATCTACTGCATCCTTATGTAATACATGTATCACTAGCCACTTTAACTATGCCACTTTGTTTACATACTCATCTCATATGTATATATTGTACTCGATACCATCTACTGTATCTTGCCTATGCTGCTCTGTACCATCACTCATTCAAATATCTTTATGTACATATTCTTATCCCCTTACACTGTGTATAAGACAGTAGTTTTGGAATTGTTAGTTAGATTACTTGTTGGTTATTACGGCATTGTCGGAACTAGAAGCACAAGCATTTCGCTACACTCGCATTAACATCTGCTAACCATGTGTATGTGACAAATAAAATTTGATTTGATTTGATTTGATTTCAATGACATTTTCAACCTCTCCCTGTCTGAGTCTGTAATACCAAAATGTTTCAAGCAGACCACCATAGTCCCTGTGCCCAAGAACACTAAGGTAACCTGCCTATTTACTACCGACCCGTAGCACTCACATCTGTATTACATTTTTTGCACTATTGGCTAGAACCCGTAAGTAAGCATTTCACTGTAAGTTGTACCTGTTGTATTCAGCGCACGTGACAAATAAACTTTGATTTGATTTGTAGCCATGAAAGGCTTTGAAAGCACCATTATCCCAGAAACCCTAGACCCACTCCAATTTGCATACCGCCCCAACAGATCTACAGTTGATGCAATCTCTATTGCACTCCACACTGCCCTTTCACACCTGGACAAAAGGAGCACCAATGTGAGAATGCTATTCCTTAACAGCTCAGCGTTCAACACCATAGTGCCCTCAAAAGCTCATCACTAAGCTAAGCTAAGTGTCGCAGTGATTTCACACTCTGTAGTAGTTGACGTGTATAGTGTTTAGTCATCCACATACATAGACACAAAGGCTTTACTCAGAGTCAGTTGTCATGACGTTGCCCTGTTGGGTGAGGTTTATGACCTCCCATAAATACCTTTCACCCTTTTCTCTCCACTCTACAGAATGGACTCTTGGAAAGCCCTTCGTTAACATAGAAAGAGTATGGTAACATCAAAAGGTTGGGGAAAGGTACAATATTTCTGTAATCCAACCAGTTGGAAGTGTCCGTAAGGTACTTAAAGAATATGATGTCAGATCAGTTGGTGTCTGGGACATTATGTCTGATGATAGGATGACAGATTCACATGGAATTATTGTGAAATTTAAATGTTTAAATATGAAACAATTTGTGAAAAGATTAAATTTAATTTTTAATTCTAAATGAGAGAATTGTTTTCATAAGTAAACTATGCTCACTCAGTGGCCACGCCCAAGTGAACAGACATTGGTTGAGAACTATGAAACACGCCCTTCTCTCCCCCAATACAAAGCCCGTCGACGGAAGTCAACCTCATGTTCCTGACGATGTGAACATCATCGGGAACCTATCTCTCTTTACACCCACCCACCTACCTATCTCTTGACCTCTACCTCTATATCTCTACTTCGACCTCTACCTCTATCAATCTCTCTCTACCTCTACCTATCTCTCTCTCCCTCTATCTATGTCTCTACCTTTACCTATCTCTCTACCTCTATTTATCTCTCTCTACCTATCTCTCTAACTCTACCTGTCTCTACCTCTCTCTCTACCTCTACCTATCTCTCCACATCTCTACCTCTACCTACCTCATTTACATTTACATTTAAGTCATTTAGCAGACGCTCTTATCCAGAGCCTTGTCTTCACCTTACCTCCAGTGGAACAGTAGTGCATCTAAATCTTTTCAGGGGAGGGGGTGAGAGGGATTACTTTATCCTATCCTAGGTATTCCTCCTCCGGAAGGTGGTGATTGACTCCGCTGTCCTGGCGTAGGGAGTTTGTTCCACCATTGGGGGCCAGACCTTTTGACTGGGCTGAGCGGGAACTATCTCAGTGGTAGGGAGGCGAGCAGGCCAGAGGTGGATGAACTGCCCTTGTTTGGGTGTAGGGCCTGATCAGAGCCTGGAGGTATCTCTCCGTAGGCCTCTTGTACCTCTACCTACCTACCTATCTGTCTACCTTGAGTTGTAGGGGTTTAATCTCTTTAATCCAGACGGGAGATGACAAGTGCCTGGATCTCTGTGTGAGGCAGGGTCGTACTCTGCGGATGTTGTAGAGCATGAACCTACAGGAACGGGCCACCGCCTCTGAGAACGACAGGGTGTTGTCCAGGATCACGCCAAGGTTCTTAGCGCTCTGGGAGGAGGACACAATGGAGTTGTCAACCGTGATGGCGAGATCATGGAACGGGCAGTCCTTCCCCGGGAGGAAGAGCAGCTCCGTCTTGCCGAGGTTCAGCTTGAGGTGGTGATCCGTCATCCACACGGATATGTCTGCCAGACATGCAGAGATGCGTGGTCATCAGAAGGGGGAAAGGAGAAGATTAAGCTCTGCAGCAATGTGGAGAGACCATCTCTATCTCTCTACACCTATCTCTCTGAACCTCTTTACCTACCTATCCTGGGGAGGAGGACACAATGGAGTTGTCTACCCTTCCCGGGAGGAAGAGCAGCTCCGTCTTGCTGCTTGAGGTGGTGATCCGTCATCCACACGGATATGTCTGCCAGACATCTCTACCCTCATCAGAAGGGGAAAGGAGAAGATTAATTGTGTGTCCTGCATCAATGATAGGAGAGACCATCTCTACCTCTACCTCTGTCTCTACCTCTACGTCTCTACCTCTACCTCTACCTCTACCTATCGCTCTACCTCTACCTCTGTCTCTACCTCTACGTCTCTACCTCTACCTCTACCTCTACCTCTGTCTCTACCTCTACCTATCTCTCTACCTCTACCTCTGTCTCTACCTCTACCTCTGTCTCTACCTCTACCTCTATGTCTCTACCTCTACCTCTGTCTCTACCTCTACCTCTGTCTCTACCTCTACCTCTATGTCTCTACCTCTGTATGTCCGTCTCCAGAGAGACCCGAGCACCAATAGTTTCATCATCAGTACAGTACCGTAGAGTATATACGCTGTCATGTCCAGAAGTTGTGTGTGACCTGAATGTCTTCCTCTTTCTGTCTGTGTTTCTACATATCTATCTCTGCCCTCCAGAGTGGCCTGGGCTCCAACAGTTTCATCATCTTCTGCTTCATCTGCTTGGCGACACTGTTCTACATCTGGCTGATCGTCCCGGAGACCAAGAACAAGACCTTCCTGGAGATCAGTCAGATGTTCGCTGACAGGAACCAGGTGGAGATACAGGTGGGAAATGCTCAGTTGAAACCAGAGACCAGAGACGGCAAGGAAGGCGACGCATTCAAGGTCACTGCCTTCTAAGG
The DNA here is from genome assembly GCF_034236695.1 of Oncorhynchus nerka. Lineage (NCBI taxonomy): Eukaryota > Metazoa > Chordata > Actinopteri > Salmoniformes > Salmonidae > Oncorhynchus > Oncorhynchus nerka. The sequence goes on along the minus strand of NC_088402.1, from coordinate 89,194,574 downwards.
AAGAGGATTTGAGGCCGTTTATTTAAGGACTCTGTTTGAGAGAAGAAAGGAGAAGAACAAAAAAAAACAGGTTGTTCTATTTGAAGGTTGACAGACTGGACTGGAACCACTTGGTGTAATTTGTCATTATTAAATTATTATTAAATTATTATTAAATTATTATTAAATTATAATTAAATTATAATTAAATTATTATTAAATTATTATTAAATTATAATTAAATTATTATTAAATTATTATTAAATTATAATTAAATTATTATTAAATTATTATTAAATTATAATTAAATTATAATTAAATTATTATTAAATTATAATTAAATTATTATTCAATTATTATTAAATTATTATTAAATTATAATTAAACTATTATTAAATTATTATTAAATTATTATTAAATTATAATTAAATTATTATTAAATTATAATTAAATTATTATTAAATTATTATTAAATTATTATTAAATTATAATTAAACTATTATTAAATTATTATTAAATTATTATTAAATTATAATTAAATTATTATTAAATTATTATTAAATTATTATTAAATTATTATTAAATTATTATTAAATTATACGCCCAATGCAGATGTTGTTATGTCAATACCAAATCATTTCTGGGCAACAGAAACAGCAGAGAATCCCTTTGAAAGTGGCCTGTGTCAAAGTTGACTTCAAAGTGTAAACAGGATAATTTTGGTCATAAAGTCAGTCTCATCTAAAATGGAGTTCAAATCAAATGTTATTTGTCACATTCACACGGTTAGCAGATGTTAATGCGAGCGTAGCCAAATGCTTGTGCTTCTAGTTCCGACAATGCAGTAATAACCAACGAGTAATCTAACCTAACAATTCCACAACAACTACCTTATACACACAAGTGTAAAGGGATGAAGAATATGTACATAAAGATATATGAATGAGTGATGGTACAGAACGGCATAGGCAAGATGCAGTAGATGGTACCGAGTACAGTATATACATATGAGATGAGTAATGTAGGGTATGTAAACATAAAAGTGGCATAGTTTAAAGTGGCTAGTGATACATGTATTACATAAAGATGGCAAGATGCAGTAGATGATATAGAGTACAGTATATACATATGAGATGAGTAATGTAGGGTATGTAAACATTAAAGTTTGGAACATCTGTGCATCACAACAGGAACATTAAGGTTTGGGTTTTGATTTGACAATGTCCATTTACCCACTAACATGTGGTGAACAGCTGCGGTGATTTCTCTCTATCCAATAGCATAGACAGTGAGACAGACCTGCCCAGCAGCTCCGTACTTTGTTTACATAAGAAAACATGTCACACATTTGTTTTACTTGAGAAATACTGTACCAAACACCCTCGTTAGATGTCAAATTGCGCAAATAAAACAAGAAATCTGTAATATGTTTTAAAGTTTTGCCGAGGATCTTTTAGTTGCGCAATTTTGTTAGTGGGTAAATGGACATTGTCAAATCAAAAACCCAAACCTTAATGTTCCTGTTGTGATGCACAGATGTTCCAAACCTTAATGTTCCTATTGTGATGCACAGATGTTCCAAACCTTAATGTTCCTGTTGTGATGCACAGATGTTCCAAACCTTAATGTTCCTGTTGTGATGCACAGATGTTCCAAACCTTAATGTTCCTGTTGTGATGCACAGATGTTCCAAACCTTAATGTTCACTATTGTGATGCACAGATGTTCCAAACTCCATTTTAGACGAGACTGACTTTATGACCAAAATGATCCTGTTTACACTTTGTAGTAAATTTTGACATTGGAATAACTGTCTGACTCAAATCAATGCCACGTAGGCCTGTTACCCAGAAGTTATTTGGTATTGACATAATAACGTCTGCATAATTTAATAAATACAGATTACACCAAGAAGTCACAGTCCAGTTATCTTAGTTTCACTCTGAAGATTTTGAGGAAGTGAAATAGGCTTCCTACGGTATCTCATGGGGGACAAACATAATTAAGCAAACGCGGAATCGGACAGGAAACACACCTCTAAGACTATAAAGTAGTGCACTGGGCCCTTTATGAATCCTTATTTAGCAGACCGATAGTCTGTAGCGCGGGCAAAAACACCTGAAAACACCCCCTCCCCTGTACGTACCTTACTGTATTGCTTTTTAGCAACAAAAAAAACTATTTCTCAAGGAAGAATTTTGCTAAGATTGTCTGGGAGGGGTCTGAGTGGGGGGGGAAAATTAAAACTAGCTGTTATTGGCAGACAGGTTTGGAACTCGCTTTATTATTGGTCTATTAACCAATGTGACATCACCAGGCAAGCCGAAACTCACGCCCATATGCAAACAAGCTGATTAGAAGGTACTGTAAAGATTATATTTTCAACCAGTAACTATCAGGAAATAACACTGATAAAAACATTGTTTATTTTTTATATTTTTTATTACATTTTTTAAAATCAAGAAACACAGTGTTTCATCAGCTGTTGTACAATATGATACAGACCACAGGGAGTAAAACAGAAGTTTGACTGTACTGGGCCTTTAAATGTTTTGTTTCTATGGCGATATGTCTGTGTCTGTTTTATAGTTCACTGGCTCTGCAGCCTGTCTAACAATGCAAGGCTGTTATAGTGGATGAAATAGACATACAAGATGCTTTAATATAGAACTTTATTGAGGAAACAGATATGAATTACGATAGATGGCTGATGCTCTGAGCCCACACGGACGTTCAGAGATCTTCTGTGCTTTACTTCACTTAATAAACAATAAACATTGTCATTACTAAACCTGATACCCATGTCTCAAACAGATGACTTATCCTTCACACCCAATAGTCATCAGCAGTAAAGGATAGATTTGATATATTGACTGGACATAATAACAGACCAAACAGAACTACATTGTGTTGATAGTGGGAATCCTCTGCTCTGTGAGAAACAGGGTCCTGTTCAGTAGAGACAAAACGTTTTGAAACGGCACGGAACACGGTGGTACTGCACTTCCTGAACTTGTCCAATAAGAACTATGATTTAAAAAAACAAACATTTTATTTCCGTTGCAAAATGTTTTGTTACGTTGTGCCCTACTGAACACCACCCAGGCTTCCCTGTGCTTCAGCTGTCCCCTCACCTCAGGGACACCTGTAGTCTGTCTCCAGCTGCACCCCCCCATAGAGACTCATAGGAGTGACCCCCCAGCTGAGCACGTTCCCCCTGGGAGAGGTGGTGTTCTCACAGGACATCTGTTCCCGGATCTCAGCCGAGTTCAAAACGTAGTCCCACACGTTGACATCCGTCATCTGACCCACGAAGGCATCCGTGTCAGAGATCCCCAGGAAGCCGTCCTGGTCCTTCCCCAGGATGAAGACCCCTGCTGGGCTGACTGTGTATCTCCTCCGGAGGTACTGCTCCTCCCCCACCAGCCCGTTGATCCACAGCTCAGCCCCCCCAGAGTGGGACGACCAGGTGACACAGTAGTTGACCCAGTCACGGGAGTGGAAGTTGTGGGGCAGGTTGACAAACTCGTTGCCGATCCACAGACCCACCTGGATGGATCACATGAAAAATAGAAATACGACTGCTGATGACTTTTCCATCCCTCCTTCGCTTACTCCACCCCGACTCCCTCCCTCCCTCCCTGACTCCCTCCCTGAATGCCCTCCCTCCCTGACTCCCCTCCCTCCCTGACTCCCTCCCTCCCTGACTCCCTCCCCTCCCTCCATGACTCCCTCCCTCCATAATTCCCTCCCTCCCTGACTCCCTCCCTGACTGCCCTCCCTCCCTGACTCCCCTCTCTCCCTGACTCCCTCCCTGACTCCCTCCCCTCCCTCCATGACTGCCTCCCTGACTCCCCTCCCTCCCTGACTCCCTCCCTCCCTCCCTCCATAACTCCCTCCACTCGCCTCCCACACTGACTCCCTCCATGACTCCTCCCTGACTCCCTCCCTCCCTGACTCCCTCCCTCCCCTCCTTCCATAACTCCCTCCACTCGCCTCCCACACTGACTCCCTCCATGACTCCCTCCCCCGTTCTCCATAACTCCATCCCCTCGCCTCCCACACTGACTCCATCCCTGACTCCCTCCCCTCCCTCCCTCCTTCCCTGACTCCCTCCCCTCCCTCCCTGACTCCTCCCTGACTCCCTCCCCTTCCTCCATGACTCCCTCCCTGACTCCCCTCCCTCCCTGACTCCCTCCCCTCCCTCCATGACTCCCTCCCTGACTCCCCTCCCTCCCTGACTCCCTCCCCTCCCTCCATAACTCCCTCCCCTCGCCTCCCACACTGACTCCCTCCATGACTCCCACTCACCTCATATCCCATGGTGATCATCAGTTCGTTGTCGTTGCCCTGGCTGGAGTATGACAGGACAGTGTGTATCTCTCCAGGGCGCGTCTTCAGGTGCATGCAGGCGGTGAAGGAGTCCAGGTCCATGGAGTGAGCCAGGTGGGCCCGGGCATAGCTCTCGGTGTTCCTCTCTGGGAAGTGGAGCACCAGGGGAGACATCACTCGGGGCTCTATGGGGGACAGGAGTGATACGGTTAACATCTGACACAGAAGAAGGAATGATACATATCTACTGCATCACACAACAACTCTCTAAATATAAGTACCCTAAATATAAGTACCCTAAATATAAGTACCCTAAATATAAGTCCTGTAAATATAAGTACCCTAAATATAAGTACTGTAAATAGAAGTTATCCACATAGAAATAGTATAAATATAAGTACCCTAAATATAAGTACCCTAAATATAAGTCCTGTAAATATAAGTACCCTAAATATAAGTACTGTAAATATAAGTTCTCCACATTGAAATAGTATAAATATAAGTACTCTAAAGCGAAGTACTGTAAATAGAATTACTCTAAATAGATCATAAAAGAGCAACTTCGTGTAAAATGTTCCACTATACATTACATATACCTGTAGTTGTGTTCTAACTACTATTGTAACTACTAGTGTGACTACTAATGTGACTACTATTGTATTTACTATTGTGACTACTATTGTATTTACTATTGTAACTACTATTGTATTTACTATTGTGACTACTATTGTGACTACTATTGTGACTACTATTGTAACTACTATTGTATTTACTAGTGTGAATACTATTGTGACTACTATTGTAACTACTATTGTATTTACTATTATGACTACTATTGTGACTACTATTGTAACTACTATTGTGACTACTATTGTAACTACTATTGTATTTACTATTGTAACTACTATTGTAACTACTATTGTAACTACTAGTGTAACTACTATTGTATTTACTATTGTGACTACTATTGTATTTACTATTGTGACTACTATTGTGACTACTATTGTAACTACTATTGTATTTACTATTGTGACTACTATTGTGACTACTATTGTGACTACTATTGTAACTACTATTGTAACTACTAGTGTAACTACTATTGTATTTACTATTGTGACTACTATTGTGACTACTATTGTGACTACTATTGTAACTACTATTGTATTTACTATTGTGACTACTATTGTGACTACTAGTGTGAATACTATTGTAACTACTATTGTAACTACTATTGTATTTACTATTGTGACTACTATTGTGACTACTATTGTAACTACTATTGTATTTACTATTGTGACTACTATTGTGACTACTATTGTAACTACTATTGTATTTACTATTGTGACTACTATTGTGACTACTAGTGTGAATACTATTGTGACTACTATTGTAACTACTATTGTATTTACTATTGTGACTACTATTGTGACTACTATTGTATTTACTATTGTAACTACTATTGTATTTACTATTGTGACTACTATTGTGACTACTATTGTAACTACTATTGTATTTACTATTGTGAATACTATTGTGACTACTATTGTAACTACTATTGTATTTACTATTGTGACTACTATTGTGACTACTATTGTAACTACTATTGTATTTACTATTATGACTACTATTGTGACTACTATTGTAACTACTAGTGTAACTACTATTGTATTTACTATTGTGACTACTATTGTATTTACTATTGTAACTACTATTGTAACTACTATTGTATTTACTATTGTAACTACTATTGTAACTACTATTGTAACTACTATTGTATTTACTATTGTAACTACTATTGTATTTACTATTGTAACTACTAGTGTAACTACTATTGTATTTACTATTGTAACTACTATTGTATTTACTATTGTAACTACTATTGTATTTACTATTGTAACTACTATTGTAACTACTATTGTATTTACTATTGTAACTACTATTGTAACTACTATTGTAACTACTATTGTATTTACTATTGTAACTACTATTGTAACTACTATTGTAACTACTAGTGTAACTACTATTGTATTTACTATTGTGACTACTATTGTATTTATTATTGTGACTACTATTGTGACTACTATTGTAACTACTATTGTATTTACTATTGTGACTACTATTGTGACTACTATTGTATTTACTATTGTGACTACTATTGTGACTACTATTGTGACTACTATTGTAACTACTATTGTATTTACTATTGTGACTACTATTGTGACTACTAGTGTGAATACTATTGTGACTACTATTGTAACTACTATTGTATTTACTATTGTGACTACTATTGTGACTACTATTGTATTTACTATTGTAACTACTATTGTATTTACTATTGTGACTACTATTGTGACTACTATTGTAACTACTATTGTATTTACTATTGTGACTACTATTGTGACTACTATTGTAACTACTATTGTATTTACTAGTGTGACTACTATTGTGACTACTATTGTGACTACTATTGTGACTACTATTGTGACTACTATTGTATTTACTAGTGTGACTACTATTGTGACTACTATTGTGACTACTATTGTGACTACTATTGTAACTACTATTGTATTTACTAGTGTGAATACTATTGTAACTACTATTGTAACTACTATTGTAACTACTATAATACTAATTTAGTCCTACCAGAGGCTATTTGATCCTAATTTAGTCCTACCAGAGGCTATTTGATCCTAATTTAGTCCTACCAGAGGCTATTTTATCCTAATTTAGTCCTACCAGAGGCTATTTGATCCTAATTTAGTCCTACCAGAGGCTATTTGATCCTAATTTAGTCCTACCAGAGGCTATTTGATCCTAATTTAGTCCTACCAGAGGCTATTTGATCCTAATTTAGTCCTACCAGAGGCTATTTGATCCTAATTTAGTCCTACCAGAGGCTATTTGATCCTAATTTTAGTCCTACCAGAGTAGCCTACCATCAAAAACAATAGAGAAAATGAACCCCCCTAATATTTTAACATGGAAATAGCTGTTCTGTCACTGATTGGTGAAGTAGTTTAACAAGCTAAATGTAAAATACTGTTGATTTAACAGGTTTAAAAAAATAAAAGGAACAGAAAGGAAAGCAATAAACCAGTACTTTTTGGGGGTTTGAACCAGTTCAGAACTTTATTTTGTTGTGGTCGGAACAGTGGAGTGAAACCATAAAAAATAGTGTTTCTGTTCAGAACAAAACGATTGGAAAATAATGTTGGTTCCAACCCCTGATTGTAATAACATTGTGATAACATTGTGATAACATTGTAATAACATTGTAATAACATTGTGATAACATTGTGATAACATTGTAATAACATTGTAATAACATTGTAATAACATTGTAATAACATTGTAATAACATTGTGATAACATTGTGATAACATTGTAATAACATTGTGATAACATTGTAATAACATTGTGATAACACGTTGGTGTTATTACACGTAACATATAAGAGCAACCTCGTAGAGTACGATGTACTCCAATACCTAACTACAGTACTCACCTTGTTTGGAAGGCCTTGCATCCCCAATTTCACCTACATTAACAAAAACACAGAGTCAGTTCACATAAAACCTTCACTCATTGTTATACTTTTAAATGTCAATAAAGATATATCTCACTTGAATGTATGTGTTTTCCAAGAGAAGTAATCAGACCCTCGATCTTCAGAAGCTTTGATTCGATTTCATCTTGGCGACAGAACGCTGAGTGGAGAAAGAGAGAGAAAGTGAGAGAGAGAAAGAGAGAGAGAGAAAGAAAGAGAGGGAGAGGGAAAGAAAGAGATATAGAGAGAAAGAGAGAGTGAGAGAGAGAAAGAGAGAGTGAAAGAGAGAGTGAGAGAGAGTGAGAGGAGAGAGGGAAAGAAAGAGAGATAAAGAGAGAAAGAGAGAGAAAGAAAGAGAGTGAAAGAGAGAGTGAGAGAGAGTGAGAGAGGGAGAGAGGGAAAGAAAGAGATAAAGAGAGAAAGAGAGAGTGAGAGAGTGAAAGAGAGAGAGAGGGAAAGAGAGGGAGAGAGGGAAAGAAAGAGAGATAGAGAGAGAAAGAGAGAGAAAGAAAGAGAGGGAAAGAGAGAAAGAAAGAGAGATAGGGAGAGAGAGAGAGAAAGAAAGAGAGATAGAGAGAGGGGAAGCGAGAGGGGGGAGAGACAGATATAGAGAGAAAGAGGAAGTGGACATGGTCAGGGAAAGTCCTTGAGGCTGATTCCTCTCAGATGGGTTCCATATGTAGAGCACCATAAATCATCTTAAAACATACTGTGAGATGAGCATCATCTTAGAAATCCACTATATTAAAGACATATGTTGAGCATCAATATGAGATATATCTTATCTGTATCTATTTGTCTGTTAAATTGATCCATTCCTTAACATTGATCTCAGTCATTTCATGTCCCAAGGGTTACTCGGGAAAACAGAAAGATCGTAAGAAGAGCAAAGGCACAATTACTGTCTGGCAACACAAGACTATCCATTCCCTAACACACACACACCAGGGCCCGTATACAGATGTAGGATCTCAATTTGATCACTCTTTTGTTGCTGAGGAAATTCAAACTTGTAGTGTATTAAAGTATTTTTAAAGACTTCTAAAGTTTGTAATTTCCAATTTGAAATTTCAGACAAGGGTTTCCCTAACAAAAAATGTATCAAACCCTATAAAAAATGTTCATTAATTATAATAATCAACATAATAATTAACGTATCCTGTTGCTGCAGGATAATTTTCCTGTAGTAGAAAACTGGCTCAAATTAAGATCCTACATCTGTAGATACAGTGGTACCTTTTTCAAACGGAGGCTACAACCATATTAGGACAACGAATTGATCCATTCCCTACCATATACAGCAGGAACAATATCTACATAGATACATAATCATATTGTCCTGTTTAGTTGATCTTCTCAATTCCCTAAGAATAGGTTCTGTCCACGTACTGCCTTTCCCCAGGCGAGGCAGGAAGGAGGACTCGACCACGCGATCGTTGAGCGGCTGGGCCATGCGGTAATCATTCCACAGAGTCTTATTGTCCATGTCCATCAGAGTACTTTCCAACTTTCTGATCTGGATGTGGGGGGAGAGGATAGGAAAGAGAGTTTATGAGTCAATTAATGTTAAGGTTTAATTTACACATCAGCAGTTTTGTGAGACAGCAGGGAGAGCAATCAATGAACTAACCAATCAAGTAATCAATGAATCAATCAATCACAGGGCTGTTTGATCTCCTTTTCATTCACGGCTATAGGTACACATTTCAACAACTAAAAAGTTGAGTAAAATTTCAAAGAAAATTGAAGTTAATTTTACAAATCAGATGGTTTGTGAGAGAGAGAGAGCAGGGTTACCTGGTTGTGAGAGAGGGTGATGGGTATAGTACCTGGTTGTGAGAGAGGGTGATGGGTATAGTACCTGGTTGTGAGAGAGGGTGATGGGTATAGTACCTGGTTGAGAGAGAGGGTGATGGGTAAAGTACCTGGTTGTGAGAGAGGGTGATGGGTAAAGTACCTGGTTGTGAGAGAGGGTGATGGGTATAGTACCTGGTTGTGAGAGAGGGTGATGGGTATAGTACCTGGTTGTGAGAGAGGGTAATGGGTATAGTACCTGGTTGTGAGAGAGGGTGATGGGTATAGTACCTGGTTGTGAGAGAGGGTGATGGGTAAAGTACCTGGTTGTGAGAGAGGGTGATGGGTAAAGTACCTGGTTGTGAGAGAGAGGGTGATGGGTATAGTACCTGGTTGTGAGAGAGGGGGTAATGGGTATAGTACCTGGTTGTGAGAGAGAGGGTGAGAGGGTGATGGGTATAGTACCTGGTTGTGAGAGAGGGTGATGGGTAAAGTACCTGGTTGTGAGAGAGGGTGATGGGTAAAGTACCTGGTTGTGAAAGAGAGCAGGGTTACCTGGTTGTGAGAGAGGGTGATGGGTATAGTACCTGGTTGTGAGAGAGGGTGATGGGTAAAGTACCTGGTTGTGAGAGAGGGTGATGGGTATAGTACCTGGTTGTGAGAGAGAGCAGGGTTACCTGGTTGTGAGAGAGGGTGATGGGTAAAGTACCTGGTTGTGAGAGAGGGTGATGGGTATAGTACCTGGTTGTGAGAGAGGGTGATGGGTAAAGTACCTGGTTGTGAGAGAGGGTGATGGGTAAAGTACCTGGTTGTGAAAGAGAGCAGGGTTACCTGGTTGTGAGAGAGGGTGATGGGTATAGTACCTGGTTGTGAGAGAGGGTGATGGGTAAAGTACCTGGTTGTGAGAGAGGGTGATGGGTATAGTACCTGGTTGTGAGAGAAGGTGATGGGTAAAGTACCTGGTTGTGAGAGAGGGTGATGGGTAAAGTACCTGGTTGTGAGAGAGGGTGATGGGTATAGTACCTGGTTGTGAAAGAGAGCAGGGTTACCTGGTTGTGAGAGAGGGTGATGGGTATAGTACCTGGTTGTGAGAGAGGGTGATGGGTAAAGTACCTGGTTGTGAGAGAGGGTGATGGGTATAGTACCTGGTTGTGAGAGAGAGCAGGGTTACCTGGTTGTGAGAGAGGGTGATGGGTAAAGTACCTGGTTGTGAGAGAGGGTGATGGGTATAGTACCTGGTTGTGAGAGAGGGTGATGGGTAAAGTACCTGGTTGTGAGAGAGGGTGATGGGTAAAGTACCTGGTTGTGAAAGAGAGCAGGGTTACCTGGTTGTGAGAGAGGGTGATGGGTATAGTACCTGGTTGTGAGAGAGGGTGATGGGTAAAGTACCTGGTTGTGAGAGAGGGTGATGGGTATAGTACCTGGTTGTGAGAGAAGGTGATGGGTAAAGTACCTGGTTGTGAGAGAGGGTGATGGGTAAAGTACCTGGTTGTGAGAGAGGGTGATGGGTATAGTACCTGGTTGTGAAAGAGAGCAGGGTTACCTGGTTGTGAGAGAGGGTGATGGGTAAAGTACCTGGTTGTGAGAGAAGGTGATGGGTAAAGTACCTGGTTGTGAGAGAGGGTGATGGGTAAAGTACCTGGTTGTGAGAGAGGTTGATGGGTATAGTACCTGGTTGTGAGAGAGGGTGATGGGTAAAGTACCTGGTTGTGAGAGAGGGTGATGGGTATAGTACCTGGTTGTGAGAGAGGGTGATGGGTAAAGTACCTGGTTGTGAGAGAAGGTGATGGGTAAAGTACCTGGTTGTGAGAGAGGGTGATGGGTAAAGTACCTGGTTGTGAGAGAGGGTGATGGGTATAGTACCTGGTTGTGAGAGAGGGTGATGGGTATAGTACCTGGTTGTGAGAGAGGGTGATGGGTATAGTACCTGGTTGTGAGAGAGGGTGATGGGTATAGTACCTGGTTGTGAGAAAGGGTGATGGGTAAAGTACCTGGTTGTGAGAGAGGGTGATGGATATAGTACCTGGTTGTGAGAGAGGGTGATGGGTGTGTCGAACACTGTCCACAGGATGCTCTCGTAACAGGGAGGGGTGGTAAGAGAGCCTTGGTACCTGAAGAAATGGTTCAGGTTCTCAGGAAGCATGGAGCGCACATCAAGGGTGGATATGTTCATGGACTGGCCTGTACAACAACAATATGTTCAGGGACTGGCCTGTACAACATAAGTATGTTCAGGGACTGGCCTGTACAACATCAATATGTTCAGGGACTGGCCTGTACAACATCAATATGTTCAGGGACTGGCCTGTACAACAACAATATGTTCAGGGACTGGCCTGTACAACATCAATATGTTCAGGGACTGGCCTGTACAACAACAATATGTTCAGGGACTGGCCTGTACAACAACAATATGTTCAGGGACTGGCCTGTACAACAACAATATGTTCAGGGACTGGCCTGTACAACAACAATATGTTCAGGGACTGGCCTGTACAACAACAATATGTTCAGGGACTGGCCTGTACAACAACAATATGTTCAGGGACTGGCCTGTACAACATCAATATGTTCAGGGACTGGCCTGTACAACAACAATATGTTCAGGGACTGGCCTGTACAACAACAATATGTTCAGGGACTGGCCTGTACAACACCAATATGTTCAGGGACTGGCCTGTACAACATCAATATGTTCAGGGACTGGCCTGTACAACAACAATATGTTCAGGGACTGGCCTGTACAACATCAATATGTTCAGGGACTGGCCTGTACAACAACAATATGTTCAGGGACTGGCCTGTACAACATCAATATGTTCAGGGACTGGCCTGTACAACATCAATATGTTCAGGGACTGGCCTGTACAACATCAATATGTTCAGGGACTGGCCTGTACAACATCAATATGTTCAGGGACTGGCCTGTACAACAACAATATGTTCAGGGACTGGCCTGTACAACATCAATATGTTCAGGGACTGGCCTGTACAACAACAATATGTTCAGGGACTGGCCTGTACAACATCAATATGTTCAGGGACTGGCCTGTACAACATCAATATGTTCAGGGACTGGCCTGTACAACAACAATATGTTCAGGGACTGGCCTGTACAACAACAATATGTTCAGGGACTGGCCTGTACAACATCAATATGTTCAGGGACTGGCCTGTACAACAACAATATGTTCAGGGACTGGCCTGTACAACATCAATATGTTCAGGGACTGGCCTGTACAACATCAATATGTTCAGGGACTGGCCTGTACAACAACAATATGTTCAGGGACTGGCCTGTACAACATCAATATGTTCAGGGACTGGCCTGTACAACAACACAACAGGTGAAAACAGAAACTGAGCACCAGTAATACTGATATTAATGTAGATAGATTCAGTAATACTGATATTAATGTAGATAGATTCAGTAATACTGTTATTAATGTAGATAGATTCAGTAATACTGTTATTATTGTAGATAGATTCAGTAATACTGATATTAATGTAGATAGATTCACTAATACTGATATTAATGTAGATAGATTCAGTAATACTGTTATTAATGTAGATAGATTCAGTAATACTGTTATTATTGTAGATAGATTCACTAATACTGATATTAATGTAGATAGATTCACTAATACTGTTATTATTGTAGATAGATTCACTAATACTGATATTATTGTAGATAGATTCAGTAATACTGATATTAATGTAGATAGATTCAGTAATACTGTTATTAATGTAGATAGATTCAGTAATATTCCAAAGAAAACCCAAATCACCTGCGTACTTGACTTTTCCCAGGTTGCTGATGAAATCGCTGTAGTAGGTGTTCTCAAAATGTCCGTCCTGTAACGGACAAAAACACAATCAAACCTACGAACAGGTAAGTGATGGATTCTGTATTCCTAGGCTACATGGTCTCCTTGCCAAAATGAGGCAAAAACAACCACACTGGCTAAAAGAAGAAACCCGGCCTGACTGCAACTAGACAACAACGAGAGAATGAGTTAGGTTGTTGATGAAATCGCCGGTAGTAGGTGTTCTCAAAAATGTCCATCAAACTAACTGGCAAAAGGTTTTATATGAAATAAAATGTCAAATAAAATGTTTTGTTTTTTTGTCACGTGCTTCGTAAACAACAGGTGTAGATTAACAGTGAAATGCTTAGTGATGGGCCCTTCCCAACAATGAGGAGAGAGGAAAAAAGCAAGAAAGAGTAGAAGATTTTTAAATAATAACATGAAGAATAAATAGGAAAATAATTACACAAGGATAAATACACAATGAGAAATGATAACTTGGCTATCTACAATAAATACACAATGAGAAATGATAACTTGTCTATATACAATAAATACACAATGAGAAATGATAACTTGGCTATATACACGGGGTACCAGTACTGAGTCTATGTGCAGGGATAGGAGGTCATTGAGGTAGATATGTACATATAGCTAGGGATGAAGTGACTAGGTAACAGGATATATAATAAACAGTAGCAGTGTATGTGAGTCAACTATTTAGCAGTCTTATGGATTGTGGGTCGAAGCTGTTTTAGGGTCCTGTTGGTTCCAGACTTGGTGCATCATTACCGGTTGCCGTGCGGTAGCAGAGAGAACAGCCTATGACTTGAATGGCCGGAGTCTTTGACAATTTTTAAGGCCTTCCACTGACACCGCCTGGTATAGAGGTCCTGGATGGTAGGGAGCTCTGTACCACTGACGTACCGGGCCATACGTACTACCCTCTGTAGCGCCTTGCGGTCGGGTGCCAAGCACTTGCTATACCAAGCGGTGATGCAGCCAGTCAAGATGCTCTCAGTGGTGCAGCTGTAGAACTTTTTCAAAGATCAGAGGGCCCATGCCAAATCGTTTCAGCCTGCTGAGGGGGAAGAGGCATTGTCATGTCCTCTTCATGCCTGTGTTGGTCTGTGGACCACGATAGTTCCTCAGTAACGTGGTCACAGAGGAACTTGAAGCTCTCGACCTGCTCCACAACAGCCCTGTAGATGTGGATGAGGGTGTACTCAGCCCTCCATTTCCTGTAGTCCACAATCAGCTCTTCTGTCTTGCTGACGTTGAGGGATAGATTGGTATCCTGGCACCATACTGCCAGGTCTCTGACTTTCTCCCTGTAGGCTGCTTCATCCTTGTCGGTGATCAGGCAAAACCCTGTCATGTTGTCTGCAAACTTAATGATGGTGTTGTGCGTGGCCACGCATTCATTATGGAAGAACAGAACTGGCAAAACAACCACACGTTGGCTGAAACAGAAACAGGCTGGAAACATGACTACAGGAGAGATAAACAGACTGGCAACATGACTACAGGAGAGGTAGACTGGCAACATGACTACAGGAGAGATAAACAGACTGGCAACATGACTACAGGAGAGATAAACAGACTGGCAACATGACTACAGGAGAGATAGACTGGCAACATGACTACAGGAGAGATTAACAGACTGGCAACATGACTACAGGAGAGATAAACAGACTGGCAACATGACTACAGGAGAGATAAACAGACTGTCAACATGACTACAGGAGAGATAAACAGACTGGCAACATGACTACAGGAGAGATAAACAGACTGGCAACATGACTACAGGAGAGGTAGACTGGCAACATGACTACAGGAGAGATAAACAGACTGGCAACATGACTACAGGAGAGATAAACAGACTGGCAACATGACTACAGGAGAGATAAAACAGACTGGCAACATGACTACAGGAGAGAAACAGACTGGCAACATGACTACAGGAGAGATAAACAGACTGATTACAGGAGAGATAAACAGACTGGCAACATGACTACAGGAGAGATAAACAGACTGGCAACATGACTACAGGAGAGATAAACAGACTGATTACAGGAGAGATAAACAGACTGGCACCATGACTACAGGAGAGATAAACAGACTGGCAACATGACTACAGGAGAGGTAGGCTGGCAACATGACTACAGGAGAGATAAACAGACTGGCAACATGACTACAGGAGAGATTAACAGACTGTCAACATGACTACAGGAGAGATAAACAGACTGGCAACATGACTACAGGAGAGATAAACAGACTGGCAACATGACTACAGGAGAGATAAACAGACTGGCAACATGACTACAGGAGAGATAAACAGACTGGCAACATGACTACAGGAGAGATAGACTGGCAACATGACTACAGGAGAGGTAGGCTGGCAACATGACTACAGGAGAGATAAACAGACTGGCAACATGACTACAGAAGAGATAAACAGACTGGCAACATGACTACAGGAGAGATAAACAGACTGGCAATATGACTATAGGAGAGATAAACAGACTGGCAACATGACTACAGGAGAGATAAACAGACTGGCAACATGACTACAGGAGAGATAAACAGACTGGCAACATGACTACAGGAGAGATAGACTGGCAACATGACGACCGCAGGTGAGAACCTAGAGGTGATAGACATGTCCAGCTGTGTTTCATCCCTGTGTGTGAGACTGTAACAATGACAGTTGGCTGTGGAGAAATAGGCACATCAGCAGTGGCTGGGGTCGGCCTGGTCTAGCGGATTACTGCTGTTGCTTGCAGCACATATTTCCTACTTGTCAGTACACTCCCATGTTTGTCTCTTCACATTCCATATATCTCTCATCACCTCTCTTTAACCTCTAAATGAAAAATGAAAAATATGAAATATACTCTCCTAAATGTTTTAAAAATAAAATAAAAAGGCATAAAGGAGAGCTAGGGGTGGGAGAAAACTCCAGCTGTATGTGTGACTAGAACATTGTCTCAGTAAGCAGGACTACCAGTACTAGGGCAATAGAACACCGGCACACACACACCAGCTACACAGCTGCAGTCCATTAGGTAGCTGGGGAGGATGCCTGTGCCCTGTGGCAGCGTTGCCTAAGCGATGACCTCTAACCCACAGCAAAGTGTTGGAACTGACTGGCTAGCTGGCTGGCTGCCTGACTGGCTGAATTAATGGCTAACTGACTGGCTGACTGGCTGGTTGATGGTTTGACTGGCTGACTGGTTGGCTGGCTGAATTAATGACTGGGTGACTGGCTGGCTGGCTGCCACTTGTTCCTATCTCTAGAAGCCAACTTTCCCTCTGTGGGCCTAACAGCACGCAATCGCCCAATCAATGGGCCCATTAACTGCGCAGGCAGGATGTCCGATACTATTATACTATCAAATGTTATGACAGGGGGCACCGGGCCAGGAGGCACCGGGCCAGGAGGAACCAGGCCAGTTACCCACAAAGCTGTTCTATGTGTCATCTGTTCCGAGTTCATATACTGGAATTCACAAGAAGAACGTAAAATAAGAACAGGAAGATGAACAACCTGTCTTCAGATCTCACCTCGTAGAAGAAGGCTAGAACTGCCAGTCCGTCAGGCTTGTCGCTGGCCTCTTGAAAGCTCTTGTACTTATCAGAGTTATAATGGACAACGTGGAGCTGCAAACACAGAGGACAAATTGTAAGTTGAAAGTTACTCCAGTTGTCAAACACCAGGTTGGAAGTAATTTAATTTGTAAACATCCATATGTACAGCGATTCAAACTAATCTGTACTTTATCCAATCAACAACTCAAGAAGATCCACTTGTTATTGTTAGCGGGTGAGAAAGCAGCGCAAGCCTGGCAACATTGGATAACTTTAGTACAGGTCCTATGTTCCTCCATGAACCAAGAGGATAACTTTAGTACAGGCCCTATGTTCCTCCGGGAACCAAGAGGATAACTTTAGTACATAACTTATGTTCCTCCATGAACCAAGAAGATAACTTTAGTACATAACCTATGTTCCTCCGGGAACCAAGAGGATAACTTTAGTACAGGTCCTATGTTCCTCCGGGAACCAAGAGGATAACTTTAGTACAGGTCCTATGTTCCTCCGGGAACCAAGAGGATAACTTTAGTACAGGTCCTATGTTCCTCCAGGAACCAAGAGGATAACTTTAGTACATAACCTAAGTTCCTCCGGGAATCAAGAGGATAACTTTAGTACAGGCCCTATGTTCCTCCGGGAACCAAGAGGATAACTTTAGTACAGGTCCTATGTTCCTCCGGGAACCAAGAGGATAACTTTAGTACAGGTCCTATGTTCCTCCGGGAACCAAGAGGATAACTTTAGTACAGGCCCTATGTTCCTCTGGGAACCAAGAGGATAACTTTAGTACATAACCGAAGTTCCTCCGGGAACCAAGAGGATAACTTTAGTACAGGCCCTATGTTCCTCTGGGAACCAAGAGGATAACTTTAGTACATAACCGAAGTTCCTCCGGGAACCAAGAGGATAACTTTAGTACATAACCTATGTTCCTCCATGAACCAAGAGGATAACTTTAGTACAGGCCCTATGTTCCTCCGGGAACCAAGAGGATAACTTTAGTACAGGCCCTATGTTCCTCCATGAACCAAGAGGATAACTTTAGTACAGGCCCTATGTTCCTCCAGGAACCAAGAGGATAACTTTAGTACAGGCCCTATGTTCCTCCGGGAACCAAGAGGATAACTTTAGTTATGTTACTCCAGGAACCAAGAGGATAACTTTAGTACATAACCTATGTTCCTCCGGGAACCAAGAAGATAACTTTAGTACATAACCTATGTTCCTCCGGGAACCAAGAGGATAACTTTAGTACATAACCTAAGTTCCTCCGGGAACCAAGAGGATAACTTTAGTACAGGCCCTATGTTCCTCCGGGAACCAAGAGGATAACTTTAGTACAGGCCCTATGTTCCTCCATGAACCAAGAGGATAACTTTAGTACAGGTCCTATGTTCCTCCATGAACCAAGAGGATAACTTTAGTACATAACCTAAGTTCCTCCGGGAACCAAGAGGATAACTTTAGTACATAACCGAAGTTCCTCCGGGAACCAAGAGGATAACTTTAGTACATAACCGAAGTTCCTCCAGGAACCAAGAGGATAACTTTAGTACATAACCTATGTTACACCAGGAACCAAGAGGCTAACTCTAGTACAGGCCCTATGTTCCTCCATGAACCAAGAGGATTAAGTAAATAATCCATACAAATAGTCCAGCAGAATATATATTATAGTATATATTACTAGCATATATCTATCTATCAATATATACATCCAGTACCAGTCCAAAGTTTGGACACACCTACTCATTCAAGGGGTTTTCTTTATTTTACTATTTTCTACATTGTAGAATAATATTGAAGACATCAGAACGATTCAATAAAACATATGGAATCATGTAGTAACCAAAAAAGTGTTAAACAAATCTGAATATATTTTATATTTTAGATTCTTCAATGTAGCCACCCTTTGCCTTGATGACAGCTTTGCAAACTCTTGGCATTCTCTCAACCAGCTTCACCTGGAATGCTTTTCCAACAGTCTTGAAGGAGTTCCCTTGTATGCTGAGCACTTGTTGGCTGCTTTTCCCTTCACTCGGCGGTCCAACTCATCCCTAACCATCTCAATTAGGTTGAGGTCGGGTGATTGTGGAGGCCAGGTCATCTGATGCAGTACTCCAGCACAGATTTCCCCCGGTCTAATGTCCATTGCTCGAGTTTCTTGGCCCAAGCGAGTCTCTTCTTCTTACTGGTGTTCTTTAGTTGTGGTTTCTTTGCAGAAATTCGACCACAAAGGCCTGATTCACGCAGTCTCCTCTGAACAGTTGATGTTGAGATGTGTCTGTTACTTGAGCTCTGTGAAGCATTTATTTGGGCTGCTATCTGAGGTGTAGTTAACTCTAATGAACTCATCCTCTGCAGCAGAGGTAACTCTGGGTCTTTCTTTCCTGTGGCGGTCCTCATGAGAACCAGTTTCATCATTGTGCTTGATGTTTTTTTGCGACTGCACTTGAAGAAACTTTCAAAGTTCTTAAAATTTTCCGAATTGACTGTCTGAAAATAATGGACTGTCGTTTCTCTTTGCTTATTTGAGCTGTTCTTGCCATAATATGGACTTGGTCTTTACCAAATAGAGCTATCTTTTGTATACCACCCCTACCTTGTCACAACACAACTGATTGGCTCAAACACATTAAGAAGTACATAAATTCCACAAATGAACTTTTAAGAAGGCACACCTGTTAATTTAAATGCATTCCAGTTGACTACCTCATGAAGCTGGTTGAGAGAATGCCAAGAGTGTGCAACGCTGTCATCAAGGAAAATGGTGGCTACTTTGAAGAATCTAAAATATATTTTTATTTGTTGAATTGTTTTGGGGTTACTACATGATTCCATATGTGTTATTTCATAGTTTTGATGTCTTCACTGTTATTGTACAATGTAGAAAATAGTAAAAATAAAGAAAAGCCCTTGAATGAGTAGGTTTGTCTAAACTTTTGACTGGTACTGTATACGTAAATAAATATATATTGAACATTTGCACTGCTGGACTGTTTTATGGATAATAAAATGTAGTATTAACATTCTTCAGAAACTGAAAGTGGGATGTGTTGTTTCAGGGTAGTGCAGCTGGTTCAGCCTACAATATTTACACAGCAATTCAGCTCCCAACTGCGAATGACCTTGAACATCAATATCAAATCAAATAATATTTGAATAAATTTGCCCTGCTAGACTTGTGACCGTTGTATGGCTATAATGGCGATGCACTGTTGAGTTAGAGGTAGCCTGGTCTCAGAACTGTTTGTGCTATCAGGTCAACTCCTTTTGATGTTGCCATGACGAGGAGTGGCAATGAGTGTCATGATGGTACAAAGGCTGCTGTTATGGCCTTAGTTCCACTATGGTCAAGTCAAGCCTGTAACCCTAGCGTACCTCTGCCATGTATCTGATGCCATCCAGGGTGTGCTCTGCCCCGCTCTCCTCCAGGTCCCAGCCACCCCAGTGGAGGTGCATCTGGACGGCCGTGTAGCCTCCGGGAAGACCCTTGGTAATCACCATGCTGGGAGGGAGGACGATTTCAACTGTCCACAACACAACAAGACATTTTAATATTTACAATAATATTAAAGTATATGCCATTTAATTAATTAATTAATAAATATTTGCCATTTAATTCATTAACAAATAAATATATGCCATTTAATTAATTAACAAATAAATATATGCCATTTAATTAATTAATTAATAAATATCCCACACTACTTTTTTTACCTGAGTGTCCGTTGTTTTTCATGAGGAAGTTACCCTTCTGAGCATCATATCCAGTGAGTTCGAGCTGCAGCATGCGGGGGTTGTGACGCACACTCCTCCGTTGGATATCGATCGGGGACTGTCTGCGGCCGCTACACGCGGGATACTCCTCCGCCCAGTGCACCTGGTCCAGGGCCCCTTCTGAAGAAGGAGAAACAGAACGGATGGATGGATGATAACGACGACCATGAACAATACAACAATGTGAACTTGGCCCAATGTCTAAAAACTGGCTACCTCAAGCCTCCCAACTATAGTCCCGAGTAGACATTCCCACAGAGGCCAGTTTGTTCACGCAGAGGAGAGAAGGAACCAACGGAACACTACTGTATAAAGTTCCACTGTTTCTCCCTCTACCTTCACAGCACCTTGATGTAACCACAAAACCTCTAAAGCCAAATGTCTGAGTGATGGTTTGTAAGAGAGGTATTACAGTAAACTGTACGTCTGTCACGAACCAAATGGCTGTCTGAAAAGGCTCAGACATTACACACTATGATAACGAACACAAATGGCTGTTTGAAAGGGCTCAGACATTACACACTATGATAACGAACACAAATGATATCGTTCCTAGCTGTAATCATATACGTCTACAGTCTACACTGGGAATCAAATCGTCATGCCACCTGTTTGTCATCGTGAGCAGTAGATCTATATGATTTAAACAGCAATTATAAACTGGGTGGTTCCAGCCCTGAATGTTGATTGGTTGACAGCCGTGGTATATGAGACAGTATACCACCGGTATGACAAAACATTTATTTTTACTGCTTTAATTACATTGGTAACCAGTTTATAATAGCAATAAGGCACCTCGGGGGTCTGTGATATATGGCCAATATACCACGGCTAAGGTCTGTGTCCAGGCACTCCGCGTTACGTCTTGCCTAAGGACAGCCCTTAGCCGTGGTATATTGACCATATACCACACACATTGCAAACTACAACTATTTATATTCATCCTTTTTTCCCAGACTTAAAATATCCTAGAGTTAATAATCTCTACAAATAAGACATGAAAAATAAATGGAAATATCTGAGAATGAGTTCAAGACTTTGTGTTTTTTTTCTGGGGGGTTTGGAGTCCCCCCCCCCCCCCAAAAAAACAAAAACACAATGGAGAACGAAAAGGAAATAGGTCATCAATTAATCCATACCTGTATATGTCCAATGTATTCCATCTATCCCAGCAGAGGCAAAGCTTACCAACATGAAATGAACTAAAAGACTGAAGTACTCCATTTCAATGGAAATCCTCTTGACACACACATACACACGTCCCTCGCTTCTCTCTCCCTCTCTCTCTCTCTCTCTCTCTCTCTCTCTCTCTCTCTCTCTCTCTCTCTCTCTCTCTCTGTCCAACTGAAAAGAGGTATTGAAACGTCTGTGAAACCAACGCCCCAGGCTAACTGCTCTCTGCTGCTCACCACAGTGTTACACAAGAGCACCAACCTCTGGTTGACTATTGATTACTTGAGCTTTTACCAAAATGTTTTACAAAACAAAGTAACAGCACACTTCCCCAATTGTGACTCATTGTATACAAATATTGACGTAGGCTCATGGATCTTTTTGCTTGGGAAGCATGAGAGTTCTATGGAATTAAATGTCATGAGAGTTCTATAGAATGAAATGTCATGAGAGTTCTATGGAATGAAATGTCATGAGAGTTCTATGGAATTAAATGTCATGAGAGTTATATGGAATTAAATGTCATGAGAGTTCTATAGAATGAAATGTCATGAGAGTTCTATGGAATGAAATGTCATGAGAGTTCTATGGAATGAAATGTCATGAGAGTTCTATGGAATGAAATGTCATGAGAGTTCTATGGAATGAAATGTCATGAAATGCTCTTTTTAGTTTTGAATGTTTGTTGCTCCCTCGTTGTCCAGTTGTTTATTCTTGATGTAAATTGTACTTAATGTAAATAATATTGTTTCTTTTAAACTGAGGATTAATTTGGATGCGTCACGACCATCATGATCAAGGGAATGTGGTCCAAGCACATCTGGTTCTTGTTAACGTTTGTTCATAATCTAAACAGACCAGTTCATTTATTTAGCTTATATTATTGATTAAAAGTGTTGAGATAATATTGTAGACACATTTTACATTGATAGAAATAGTTTTATTGTTGTGGTTATAATGGTAATTGTGTCAAGATGTGGGCTTATAGGGAAAATAGGTGGACATGGAACTTTGAACACTAACAGTAAAAATATATATATATTTTTATATTGATCTCTAATCATTTCATACATTTTTGAATATGTAATAAATTCACCTTGAATTTGTAGACAAAATTATGAAATATTTGACAGGTGCTTCACCATGTATTTTGAGAGGAAAAACTTGCCCTTGACGATAATAATGTATTAGAAAATGTTGCTCAATTTCCCACAACATACTTTTTTTCACTGCCTGGCTTAGCGATGAGGAAAGCCAAGCCTGCTATCATCAATTCCACAGAAACATCCTGCAAGTACAGTCATGTTGTCATCTGTCACTATAATGTGTGCCGGAGGGGATGTTACCCTGTCAGAGAGTGGCTGAGTCCATAAATGGCACCCTATTCCCTACTTAGTGCACTACTTTCGACCAGAACCCATAGCAATGTAGTGCACTATATAGGGAATAGGTTGGCATTTGAGACAGAGCAATGAGTCTCCTCTAACAGATGTTTCATGCATTACACCCATCAGCACATTAGAACAACCTTCAGACGGGTCTGAATACAGGCCTAACAGGTATCATTTGCTGGGAGCACCACCTGTTACAACATGCTCCTGACCAGGCCCTACTGCCTGAAAGAAAATCAAATTAACCACAAGCCTCGTGTGTGTGTGTGTGTGTGTGTGTCTGTGTGTGTGTGTGTGTGTGTGTGTGTGTGTGTGTGTGTGTGTGTGTGTGTGTGTGTGTGTGTGTGTGTGTGTGTGTGTGTGTGTGTGTGTGTGTGTGTGTGTGCGTGTGTGTGTGCGTGTGTGCTTTTTTCTTTACTTTCTCTTGTCATCCCTCATGGTATTTACGTTCAGACTCTTTATACATTATACAGTGCATTCAGAAAGTATTCAGACCCCTTGACTTTTGACTAATTTTGTTAAACTACAGCCATATTCTAAAATGTATTAAATCGTCCGTCCCCCCTCATCAATCTACACACAATACCCCATAATGACATCACAATACCCCATAATGACATCACAATACCCCATAATGACATCACAATACCACATAATGACAAAGCAAAAAACAGTTTTTTAGAAATGTTTGAAAATAATTTTAAAAAATCAAATACTGAAATATCACATTTACATTGACCCTTTACTCAGTACTTTGTAGAACGAGCTTTGTCAGTGATTACAGCAGTGAGTCTTCTTGGGTATGACGCTACAAGCTTGGCACACCTGTATTTGGGGAGTTTCTCCCATTCTTCTCTGCAGAGCCTCTCAAGCTCGGTCAAGTTGGATGGGGAGTGTCGCTGCACAGCTATTTTCAGGTCTCTCCAGAGTTGTTTGATCGGGTTCAAGCCCGGGCTCTAGCTGGGTCACTCAAGGACATACTGAGACGTGTCCCAAAGCCACTCCCGTGTTGTCTTGGCTGTGTTTTTAGGGACGTTGTCCTGTTGGAAGGTGAACCTTCGCCCCAGTCTGTGGTCCTGAGCGCTCTGGAGCAGGTTTTCATCAAGGATCTCTCTGTACTTTGCTCCGTTCATCTTTCCCTTGATCCTGACTAGTCTCCCAGTCTCTGCCGCTGAAAAACATCCCAACAGCATGATGCTGCCACAACCATGCTTCACCGTAGGGATGGTGCCAGGTTTCCTCCAGACGTGACGCTTGACATTCAGGCCACAGAGTTCAAACTTAGTTTCATCAGACCAGAGAATCTTGTTTCTAATGGTCTGAGAGTCTTTAGGTGCCTTTTGGTAAACTCCAAGGCCCTTCTCCCCCAATTGCTCAGTTTGGCCAGACGGTCAGCTCTAGGAAGAGTCTTGGTCGTTCCAAACCTCTTCCATTTAAGAATGATGGAGGTCACTATGTTCTTGGGGACCTTCAATGCTGCAGATATTTTTTGGTACCCTTCCCCAGATCTGTGCCTCGACACAACTCTGTCTCGGAGCTCTATGGACAATTACTTTGACCTCATTGCTTGGTTTCTTCTCTGACATGTGGGACCTTATATAGACAGGTGTATGCCTTTCCAAATCATGTCCAATCAATTGAATTTACCACAGGTGGACTCCAATCAAGTTGTAGAAACATCTCAAGGATGATCAATGGAAACAGGATGCACCTGAGCTCAATTTCGAGTTTCATCGCAAAGGGTCTGAACACTTAATAAACTTGCAAACATTTCTAGGAATCTGTTTTCACTTTGTCATTATGGGAAATTGTGTGTAGATTGATGACGGAAAGGAATTATTGAATCCATTTTAGAATAAGGCTGTAACGTAACAAAATGTAGAAAAGGGGAAGGGGTCTGAATACTTTCCGAGTGCACTTTATATACAAAAGTATGTGGACACCCATTCAAGTGAGTGGATTTGGCTATTTCAGCCACACCCATTGCTGACAGGTGTATAAAATCGAGAACAGAGCCATGCAATCTCCATTGACAAATATTGGCAGTAGAATGACCTTACTGAAGAGCTCAGTGACTTTCAATGTGGCACCGTCATAGGATGCCACCTTTCCAACAAGTGAGTTCATCAGGTTCCTGCCCTTCTAGAGCTGCCCGGGAAGTGGTACACCACACAAACTCACAGAACGGGACCACCGAGTGCTGAAGCGCATAAAAATCATCTGTCTTCGGTTGTAACACTCACAACAGATTTCCAAACTGCCCCTGGAAGAACTGTTCGTCAGGAGCGTCATGAAATGGGTTTCCGTGACCGAGCAGCCCGCACACAATGCCTAAGATCACCATGCGCAAGGCCAAGCGTTGCCAGCAGTGGTGTGAAGCTCTCCACCATTGGACTCTGGAGCAGTGGAAACTTGTTCTCTGTAGTGATGAATCATGACTTCACCATTTGGCTGAAATAGCTGAATCCACTCATTTGAAGGCGTGTCCACACACTTCTAAAGTTTGTCATTTCTACTTTGACATTTCAGACTTCATTTTCCCTTAAGAAAAATGTATCAACCCCTACAAAAATGTTATAATAACAATTTACATTTCCTGTTGCTGCAGGATTTTTTGATTTTTTTTTAACCTTTATT
The DNA here is from genome assembly GCF_034236695.1 of Oncorhynchus nerka. Lineage (NCBI taxonomy): Eukaryota > Metazoa > Chordata > Actinopteri > Salmoniformes > Salmonidae > Oncorhynchus > Oncorhynchus nerka. The sequence continues at coordinate 89,168,535 of NC_088402.1, read as the reverse complement.
TAACCAGGCAAGTCAGTTAAGAACACATTTTTATTTTCAATGACGGCCTAGGAACAGTGGGTTAACTGCCTGTTCAGGGGCAGAACGACAGATTTGTACCTTGTCAGCTCGGGGGTTTGAACTTGCAACCTTCCGGTTACTAGTCCAACGCTCTAACCACTTGGCTACACTAGGCGACCCTGCTGATTATTTTCATGCTGTGGCAAACTGGCTCAAATTAAGATCCTACATCTGTAGATTATTCTTAGTTTGCTGTTGAATTCACCAATCGTTGGTTAAATGGTGTGAAATTGTGACGGAACCTATGTACAGAATAATATTGTAGTCACATTGAATTCAGTCCTGGTCAAGTTCTTTAACCAACAAGGCAAAACATTTATTACTATTATGGATTAGGATCATAATACACCACCCGATGTCACAGGAAGGCCCCAGAAAAAGACCATCAAGGACATCAACCACCCGAGCCACTGCCTGTTCACACTGCTACCATCCAGATGGTCATTACAGGTGCATCAAAGCTGGGACCGAGAGACTGAAAAAACAGCTCCAATCTCAAGGCCATCAGACTGCTAAACAGCCATCACTAACTCAGAGAAGCTGCTTGCCTAGATGGAGACCACTTTAATAAATGGATCACTAGTCACTTTAAACAATGCCACTCTAAATAATGTCACTTTAATAATGTTTACATATCGAACATTACTCATATCACATGTATATACTGTATTTTATACCGTCTATTGCACCTTGCCTATGCTGCTTGGCCATCGCTCATCCATATACACTTGAAGTCGGACGTTTACATACACCTTAGGTTGGAGTCATTAAAACTCGTTTTTCAACCACTCCACAAATTTCTTGTTAATTAACAAACTATAGTTTTGGCAAGTCGGTTAGGACATCTACTTTGTGCACGACACAAGCAATTTTTCCAACAATTGTTGACAGACAGATTATTTCACTTATAATTCACTGTATCACAATTCCAGTGCGTGAGGAATTTACATACACAAAGTTAACTGTGCCTTTAAACAGCTTGGAAAATTCCAGAAAATTATGTCATGGCTTGAGAAGCTTCTGATAGGCTAATTGACATAATTTGAGTCAATTGGAGGTGTACCTGTGGATGCATTTCAAGGCCTACCTTCAAACTCAGTGCCTCTTTGCTTGACATCATGGGAAAATCAAAAGAAATCAGCCAAGACCTCAGATTTTTTTTTATAGACCTCCATCCTTGTTCATCCTTGGGAGCAATTTCCAAACGCCTGAAGGTACCACGTTCATCTGTACAAACAATAGTACGCAAGTATAAACACCATGGGACCACGCAGCCATTATACCGCTCAGGAAGGAGACGCGTTCTGTCTCCTAGAGATGAACGTACTTTGGTGTAAAAAGTGCAAATCAATCTCAGAACAACAGCAAAGGACCTTGTGAAGATCCTGGAGGAAACAGGTACAAAAGTATCTATATGCACAGTAAAACGAGTCCTATATAGACATAACCTGAAAGGCCACTCAGTAAGGAAGAGGCCACTGCTCCAAAACCGCCATAAAAAAGCCAGACTATGGTTTGCAACTGCACATGGGAACAAAGATCGTACTTTTGGGAGAAATTCCATCGTTATGTTTGGAGGAAAAAGGGGGAGGCTTGAATGCCGAAGAACACCATCCCAACCGTGAAGCACGGGGGTGGCAGCATCATGTTGTGGGGGTGCTTTGCTGCAGGAGGGACTGGTGTACTTCACAAAATAGATGACATCATGAGGAGGGAGAATGATGTGGATATATTGAAGCAAAATCTCAAGACATCAGTCTTGAGTTAAAGTTAAAGCTTGGTCGCAAATGGGTTTTCCAAATGGACAATGACCCCAAGCATACTTCCAACATTTTGGCAAAATGGCTTAAGGACAACAAAGTCAAGGTATTGGAGTGGCCATCACAAAGCCCTGACCTCAATACTTTAGAAAATGTGTGGGCAGAACTTAAAAATGTGTGCGAGCAAGGAGGCCTACAAACCTGACTCAGTAACACCAGCTCTGTCAGGAGGAATGGGACAAAATACACCCAGCTTATTGTGGGAAGGTTGTGGAAGGCGACCAGAAACGTTTGACCCAAGTTAAATTAAATCCTTCTCTCTACTATTATTCTGACATTTCACATTCTTAAAATAAAGTGGTAATACTAACTGACCTAAAACAGATAATTATTTTTAGGATTAAATGTTAGGAATTGTAAAAAATAAAAATAAAAGTTTAAATGGATTTGACTAAGGTGTATGTAAACTTCTGACTTCAAGTGTACTTACATGTACATATTCTCATTCACCCCTTTAGATGTGTGTATTAGGTAGATGTTGGGGAATTGTTAGATATTACTGCACAGTCGGAACTAGAAGCACAAACATTTCGCTACACTCGCGTTAACACCCGCTAACCAAGTGTATGTGACAAATACAATTTGATCTGGTGTTCAAGCGGAACGTACCGGAAAACCACAGTACTTCCACAGAGTTTCTAAACCCAGAGGTGCAACATCACAAGACTTCCGGGAACACTTGCGAAACAGACCATTTGTTAATTTTCTCGAAATCTAAAGGCACAACCTAGTTTCGAGCCAATGTCTTTTTCGTCAAAATCAACTTTATATCGCAAGGACTGACTTTGATTTTACTGCCTGCACATGCGCAGACACGATGACGTTTAGAAAGTGAACCTGAGTTTCGCTGGCTAACGTCGCCATGACATCGCCTACAAGTGTAATCGGGGATTTCTATTGGAGAAGCAGTTTTAGCCTATCTTCATTCTGTACTGTCTTTGGTACTTACCCTTGATATATACATTTGCACAGAATGTTGGCACCCCCCACTGGCCATATATTATAGTCCAGCTCTATGGACTAGTTAGTATCGACACGGTGTAGAGGCGTTCCAGAGCAGAGACTGTGTGTAGTTACAGACCGGTTGTGCCCCAAAGATAGCGCTGTCGATCTACTAGGCAATACACATAAGTTAGTTAACCAGTAGTTTTTATTTAATTTTAAAATGATAATCAGTTAAAGAACAAATTGTTATTTTCAATGACAGCCTGGGAACAGTTAACTGCCTTGTTCAGGGGCAGAACGACAGATTTTTACCTTGTCAGCTCGGGGATTCGATCCAGCAACCTTTCGGTTACTGGCCTAAAACGCTCTTACCACTAGGATACCTGCCACCCCTTCAAGTATGCTTGACTCAAGTATGCTTCAATCACATGTATTGTACATGTCATTGTGCATAAAAATCACAATGCTGTTAGCTAGATTGAATACTTTGTCATTGGTCTGCATTTAATTGCCAAAGTTGGCAAGACTGCATGATTAGTCCAATCTGTAAGTCGCTCTGGATAAGAGCGTCTGCTAAATGACTTAAATGTAAATGTAAATTAGACTTGATTACAGGTTATTACCTCCCCCCTCCAGCAGGAAGCGCTATTGATCTCTCATTAGTTTGTGGTGAAAAGATCACTCAGTCATCGTATTGATCTTATCCCTAATTAACAAGTGAGATATTTCACGTTTTGAACCAAACACTTTTTTCTCTCCATTTTTTTTTCAACCTTTGGCCTAATACATCCTACCTGGCATTGGTTCAAAGAGCCATCAACACACTGTAATGGACACTGTGATGGGTAGAAGGCCTTGCATTAACATGGTGTATACACCCCCAACCCCAGCCCCAACCCCCTCTGCTCCAATAGGTCCCAGTCATAAGTTAATGAATGAAGTGGGCAGATAGCCATCAACCAGACAGAGAGAAAAACACATACCATCCTCTATCTATGAGGATAAAGCCTGTTTCAATGTCAGCCAAATGTGCCCAATCACTCCCAAGACCAACACAATGGATTAAGTCATAGTAGGACCCAGCATTCCAAATGGGTCACTATTCCCTACATAGTGCCCTACTTTTGACCAGAGGCCCACTACAATCGGGAATAGGGTCCCATTTGGGACATATGCGTGGACAAAAATGCAGTAGCGTCTTTACAACCCCCCACCCCCACACACAGTCTCTGGTTGTTCTCAAGGGTACTAAACTGTTTCCTGTCCGTTTTCATCAGCATAAACAGACCTTGGCCAGTGTCCCAAATGTGCCCTGGTCAAAAGTAGTACACTATATAGAAAATAGTGTCCCATTTGGGACGAGGTCCTTCCACTTCCTCAACAGCCTCCAAGCCATCATCATGCTTAGTCATGATGCATCTTGCCTATGCTACTCTGTACCATCACTCATTCATATATCTTTATGTACATATTCTTCATCCCTTTACACTTGTGTGTATAAGGTAGTAGTTGTGGAATTGGTAGGTTAGATTACTCGTTGGTTATTACTGCATTGTCGGAACTAGAAGCACAAGCATTTTCGCTACACTCGCATTAACATCTGCTAACCATGTGAATGTGACAAATACAACTTGTTTTGATGCTTTGTCATTGTGACTGTTGGCTATAGGTCAAAAGGTCAACTATACTATATAGGAAAATTATATTTCAATGTGATCCCTTTATTTGTCAAGGTGCAACAGAAATGTGACTTCCACTCTATCCCAACCACTCTGAAACACACACACACACGTTAGAGGGGACTGTCACAGTGGGATGTCATCAGAGCAGCTGTTGTGGTAGGTTAAGTGCATTGGCTCCAGGGCACAACAGCAGTCAGGAAATGGCATCTCGGATCTAATACTAGCAACCCTATGGTTGACAGCTCAATTCTCAACTGATTTTTTTGTGTCAGATGCTTTCCAAACCTCTAGGTTTCTGTCTCGAGACTCTAACTGCTAGAACATCTAAAACAGAACTGATGCATATGACCATAGCCTTTCCTTCCACACGGACAGGCGTGGGTCTTTCTAGCCTGGTCCCAGATCTACAGAGAACTCGTATGACGTGACAACCCACAGGAGGTTAGTGGCACCGTAAATTGTTGAGGACAGGCTCGTGGTAATGGATGCAGCAGAATGGTATCAAACACATGGTCCCCAGCCATTATGAGCCGTCTTCCCCTCAACAGCCTCCACTGACCATAGGAGTTGGCAAGACAGCACAAACACATCTGGCACCAGGCTAGAATAGGGTCTATCCTCAGGCCTTTGTTGTTCTTTTTATAAAACAAATAATCCATTGTTTGTTGACCCCATAATAAATAAGGGAAACTGAACTGCAACATCGAGAGCACAATGTAGGGACTGTATGTTTTGGTTAGGACATAAAGGAGAAGGGCTGACTGATCGCCCATGGCAAATGACACCACATACAGTGTTAGACTGCCCACAGAGGACCACATCTACCGAGCCAGAGACACAAAAACTATTCTGTGCGTCTTGTGACAAAACAATAAAGCAATCTTCTTCCTCTTTTATCTTCGCACAACATGTCTAATCAATCACAATTAGAGAGACCACAGAATGATCAATAAATCAACTTTACCAACCATCCTCCCTCTTCAATCAGTGACTCCTGCAACAGCCACTTGACCTCTGGAAAGGTCAATAAAACAATAATCCCTCCTGGTCGAGAGCAGTTCTCCCCCTAAACACAGCAGCACTTTCACTGCATCCAAAATGGCACCCTATTTCCTATATAGTGCACTACTTTTGGCCAGGCCTGACACATTATCCCAAAAAAATAAAAATAGCTTTAAATGTTATTTTTCCGCAAAAAGCAATGAATCGCCTAATTCAAATACATTGTTCAGGATATGGAGTTGACAGAGGAAAATGACAGTTGTAGCTCAGAGATCAGTCTTTAGTGGATTTATTAGTCTTTATTATGATTCACATTTCAAAAACGTCAGTTAAAAAAAAACAAAAGAAGTAGAAAGAGAAGGCAAAGTAGACAGCTATTGATAAGGCACACCTTTACCGTCACACCTTTACCTTTACCAATATACTATGTTGAGCGAGAGCCCTTTTCAGAACATAGACTCTTCGTACAGCCAAATTGGCCGCCATATTTCAGTAGGTTGTGGGATTTTGTAAACGTCATTGGTAGTAATGATACGGTGCCATTTACAAAAACAGTATAGATGCAAAATTAATTTGATATACAAAAGTACATTGTTAAACAATGCTAAAAACTCAACGATAACCCGGTATAAAAAATAACAATATTAAATTGCACTGTCTGTTTCTCTAATACAAGAATAGGAAGACACCGATATGTTAGAACAACATAAAATTTGCCTTGGGGAAAAAAAAAAAAAAAAAAAACTTAAAAATAAATCCACATGTGCTTCCCAAATGGCACCCTATTCCCTATATAGTGCACAACTTTTGAACAGAGCCCCTATGTACAACTTCACCGCTAGAATGACCTTGGCGTTCACCCTTATGGATGGTCCAATGCTAGTGACTGAGCACAGCAAGTAATCTCTTCCAACAAAAACGACATGCTTAATGCTTTGATTATCCTCATCACCTAAAGTGCATGTTGAATGTGTGGCCTGTCAGGAGAGGCCGTACAACGTGCACACGTCTGCAGAATTTGCAACCCCCCCCCCACACACACACTTGCATTAATGAGTGGATTGCAGTACGGAAGTTTGTTTCCAACCCCCCCCAACTCAACGTCGGTCCTAGCTCTGATGCTCTGCTTTCACACAGCACCAGGCATCTATAGCAGAGGATGTGGCCAGCGAAGTACAGCTCGGCTCAGTAGTGTGAAAAGTGTCTCAGAAAGCCAGTCAGGGTGCGAGCGTGCTCCGTCTAGCCATTCAGATCCAGGGTCAGCAGCCGTCCGGCCAGCCACGAGAGCTGGTATTCGGGGTGTCCTCTGGTTGTGAGGGGGTCTCCACATCCAGGCCCAAACCACTGTGGTTGGGTGTGTTGGAGGGTATGAGGGAGGCCCCAGACCTGCCCCTGCAGGAGCAGCAGCAGAGCATGGTGGAGAGACGGGAGCGGATTGGCTGGGTGAACAGGACAAACATGATACAGTTTGCAGCTCCCTGGAAGGTGTTCCCAATGCCCTAGAGAAACAGATGAAACCATTAACGGATGGATATATGACTAAAGGATGAATGTTAAAGATGGAATGAAGGAAAGAGGGGTTGGTGGATGGATATATGACTAAAGGATGAATGTTAAAGATGGAATGAAGGAAAGAGGGGTTGGTGGATGGATATATGACTAAAGGATGAATGTTAAAGATGGAATGAAGGAAAGAGGGGTTGGTGGATGGATATATGACTAAAGGATGAATGTTAAAGATGGAATGAAGGAAAAAGAGGGGTTGGTGGATGGATATATGACTAAAGGATGAATGTTAAAGATGGAATGAAGGAAAGAGGGGTTGGTGGATGGATATATGACTAAAGGATGAATGTTAAAGATGGAATGAAGGAAAGAGGGGTTGGTGGATGGATATATGACTAAAGGATGAATGTTAAAGATGGAATGAAGGAAAGAGGGGTTGGTGGATGGATATATGACTAAAGGATGAATGTTAAAGATGGAATGAAGGAAAGAGGGGTTGGTGGATTAAAAATTAAAAAACGTTAAAAAGAGAGTGATGGAACAGATAACCTTTAGCTTAAAATGTTGATAAACTATTATTTATTCACATTTTAAAGAGAAGCAATACGCAGAAGGCGGTAGGCAATGCGCGAATGTTCGTTCCATAACGCAATTCGCGGGAAAAGCACCGTTGTCAAAAGGGCACACTGCAAATGCGAGCGGTTTCATGTGACAAAGATGAAAATATCCGTTAAAAATGTAGATGAGATCTACTAAGCTACTTTAAAGCAAGGTAAGACGTGCCGCTTAATATGTATTAAAATAGTTGAGGTTTCAAACGATTAAATATATGTTTATGACAAAATTCATACGGCCTCCAACCAAAGTGGTGTGTGTCGCGCTGATGAAGCCTGCCTTCCGTTGTCGTTTGATGCCGCGTTTAAAACATCTGGGTCCTCGGATATCTCAGACTTCAGTGCGTTCAAGACAACTTTGAACTGGAGGGGGGGAGCTCCGACTGGGAAAAGTCGTTTTCAATGGTCATGCAATTCAGAATTCCAACTCGGGAAGTCAAGCCTCTTTCTAGGAGCTCCAACTTTCCGACCTGAAGATCACCGATGTCATGATTGGACCTCGTTTTTTTCTGAGTTCGCAGTTGTCTTGAAAGCACCATACGACGCTGTAGCAGCACCTCTTGAGTGGAAAATATATTAGACAGCGCAAAGACCATGTGATAAATAAGATCCATAACAAATATACTACACAAAACGTCAAGTTAATTCCACTATATTTTGCTAATGAACCTACAGACCGATAAACATGACCAATCTAATGCATTTCCTTCAATGAAGAGGCTATAAAACATTATTTCACAGTGGGATTGTTTCTTCTTCACCTGGACAACCAGGCCGGTGCCAATTTTATTTATTGGCTTTTCTAAAAATCGGAACAAAAGTTGGCTATTACCGGCTAACGGAAACCCTACTGCACACATGCTGCGGCAGGTTATGAGAATCATTGGTGAGGATAGAACATGGAGTCCTGGAGATGTGCCAACACAAACTCACATGTAGTGTGACGAGAACAGGGTTCTGCCTGGCGGGCGAGTCAGCCAGCATCAGCAGGAAACGCACGGTACTCCAGATACGCAGGGCGATGAAGATGATGGGGATAAGGGTCATCTTCCTGTCGGCCATATTGGAAAGGGACTGGGACAGAGGACTGCAGGCCAGGATGGGCCGGTACTCAGACAGAGCCGCATGCTGGACGACATAGAGAGAAAACAGGAATATTTATCAAGTGGATAAATGTGCTTGAGACCTGCCATGGAAAATGTCTGTGATAGTCTACACTGGAATTAGTAAAGGCACCTCGAGAACTCTGCAAAATCAATGTATCATCATGAATTTAGCTAAACATTTTATTTTTTTGGTCAATAGTACTGGGGTATAGATTGTAACAGATCCTCACCGCTCTGTGGATGTGCTTCTTGATGAGGACATAGAGGACGGGGAGGGTGAGATAGGCCAGGAACTCCCATATCTTCCCAGTGAGCAGCATCCACAGGACATGGTCTGGAGCCTGGATCTTCACCCAGCACCAACCCACAGACACCTCCGATGCATCGTAGCCAATACGGCCCAGAGCCAGAGCTGCTACTGTGATACCTAGAGGGATGCCCCAGCTGGGGGGGGGAAGAGGAGGAGACGGGGAAGAGGAGGAGACGGGGAAGAGGTGGAGGAGGAGACGGGGAAGAGGTGGAGACGGGGAAGAGGAGGAAGAGGAGACGGGGGAAGAGGAGGAAGAAGAGGAGACGGGGAAGAGGAGGAAGAGGAGACGGGGAAGAGGAGGAAGAGGAGACGGGGAAGAGGAGGAAGAGGAGACGGGGAAGAGGAGGAAGAGGAGACGGGGGAAGAGGAGGAAGAGGAGACGGGGAAGAGGAGGAAGAGGAGACGGGGGGAAGAGGAGGAGAGGAGACGGGGGAAGAGATGGAGGAGGAGACAGGGGAAGAGATGGAGGAGGAGACAGGGGAAGAGATGGAGGAGGAGACAGGGGAAGAGATGGAGGAGGAGACAGGGGAAGAGATGGAGGAGGAGACAGGGGAAGAGATGGAGGAGGAGACAGGGGAAGAGGAGGAAGAGGAGACAGGGGAAGAGGAGGAAGAGGTGGAGGAGGAGACAGGGGAAGAGGAGGAAGAGGTGGAGGAGGAGACAGGGGAAGAGGAGGAAGAGGTGGAGGAGGAGACAGGGGAAGAGGAGGAAGAGGTGGAGGAGGAGACAGGGGAAGAGGAGGAAGAGATGGAGGAGGAGACAGGGGAAGAGGTGGAGGAGGAGACAGTGGAAGAGGAGGTGGTGGTGGATGAGCAGGAATAATGAATTAATTTACATTTAATTGTGAACCTCCTGACTAGCTTGGCAGCCACACACTTCCTCTACAGTCTGGTGATCATTATGTGCAACTATGTCATGCTACTAAGAAATACTGTTAATAGGCCTCGCTATATAGCCTACATGTTGAAAGTGCAACCCCAAAATCTGCAACTCACTTCCTGCAAAGTCACACATAGTCATATATAGTGTAACATTTCAGTAGCCTGTATGTAAACTGAATCGACTTTATTTCACTATCGTTTAACTATACGAAACAGAACCACTCAGTGTGGATCAAGGCTAACATTTCAACATGCTCCCCCTTTAATTTTGAGCCTTAAAACCCAAGATGAGATGTTGGCCGTGTTCGAGAGCATCAAACCCATGATGCATTGGGGGGTAAATGGTAACTGACTGATCTAAAAAAATAATAAGCGAGCGGTTATATATGATGCAAGGTGATTTGTAGATCAGTCAGTCGGTAGCCGCCTGCAATGCTCAACAAGCCCATTGCGCCACTTGTGACAATGAACATCACATCAGCAGTTCTGGGGAGAGCGTGACGCCCTGCGCGTTCAGGTAATCTTCCACTCACTGAGGGAGAGCGTGACGCCCTGCGCGTTCAGGTAATCTTCCACTCACTGAGGGAGAGCGTGACGCACTGCGCGTTCAGGTAATCTTCCACTCACTGAGGGAGAGCGTGACGCCCTGCGCGTTCAGGTAATCTTCCACTCACTGAGGGAGAGCGTGACGCCCTGCGCGTTCAGGTAATCTTCCACTCACTGAGGGAGAGAGTGACGTCCTGCGCGTTCAGGTAATCTTCCACTCACTGAGGGAGAGAGTGACGCCCTGCGCGTTCAGGTAATCTTCCACTCACTGAGGGAGAGCGTGACGCCCTGTGTGTTCAGGTAATCTTCCACTCACTGAGGGAGAGCGTGACGCCCTGTGTGTTCAGGTAATCTTCCACTCACTGAGGGAGAGCGTGACGCCCTGTGTGTTCAGGTAATCTTCCACTCACTGAGGGAGAGCGTGACGCCCTGTGTGTTCAGGTAATCTTCCACTCACTGAGGGAGAGAGTGATGTCCTGCGCGTTCAGGTAATCTTCCACTCACTGAGGGAGAGCGTGACGCCCTGTGTGTTCAGGTAATCTTCCACTCACTGAGGGAGAGCGTGACGTCCTGCGCGTTCAGGTAATCTTCCACTCACTGAGGGAGAGCGTGACGCCCTGCGCGTTCAGGTAAGTGTGACGCCCTGTGTGTTCAGGTAATCTTCCACTGACTGAGGGAGAGCGTGACGCCCTGTGTGTTCAGGTAATCTTCCACTCACTGAGGGCCAACATCTTCAATTCACGACTCGTAATATAATTGAAGGATATTTCTGGACTCATTCCATTCAGGTACCCTATTCCATATATAGGACACTACGGTTGACCAGGGCATTATATACATTGCACTCGGAAAGTAGTCAGACCCCTTGACTTTTTCCACATTGTTACGTAAGAGCCTTATCCTAAAACAGATTACAATCACCCCCCACCCCACCCCACGCATCAATCTATACACAATACCCCATAAATGACAAAGCAAAAACAAGTTTAGAAATTTTAGCAAATTAATAAATACAAAAATAACTGAAATATATTTTTTTTCACCCAGTGATCCCACTCTGAAATATATTATGTTAAACAATATATTGAAAAATTTACAAAATCAAAAATAGTTCAATATTCATGTCTAATTTTTCAATATTTATAAATTAAAATGTAGAAAAACAATGTTTTCAAATTCAAAATACTACTCATATATTAGAGAGGAAGCAGTAAACCTTCATTATGACACATTTTTGCTTCGTAGCACAAATACAGATGAAACAGAGTCTTACAGGAGGCATGGGTAAGGCCATTCATAAATACAGATGAAACAGTCTTACAGGAGGCATGGGTAAGGCCATTCATAAATACAGATGAAACAGAGTCTTACAGGAGGCATGGGTAAGGCCATTCATAAATACAGATGAAACAGTCTTACAGGAGGCATGGGTAAGGCCATTCATAAATACAGATGAAACAGAGTCTTACAGGAGGCATGGAGGCATAAGGCCATTCATAAATACAGATGAAACAGTCTTACAGGAGGCATGGGTAAGGCCATTCATAAATACAGATGAAACAGTCTTACAGGAGGCATGGGTAAGGCCATTCATAAATACAGATGGAACAGAGTCTTACAGGAGGCATGGGTAAGGCCATTCATAAATACAGATGAAACAGAGTCTTACAGGAGGCATGGCTAAGGCCATTCATAAATACAGATGAAACAGTCTTACAGGAGGCATGGGTAAGGCCATTCATAAATACAGATGAAACAGAGTCTTACAGGAGGCATGGGTAAGGCCATTCATAAATACAGATGAAACAGTCTTACAGGAGGCATGGCTAAGGCCATTCATAAATACAGATGAAACAGTCTTACAGGAGGCATGGGTAAGGCCATTCATAAATACAGATGAAACAGTCTTACAGGAGGCATGGGTAAGGCCATTCATAAATACAGATGAAACAGTCTTACAGGAGGCATGGCTAAGGCCATTCATAAATACAGATGAAACAGTCTTACAGGAGGCATGGGTAAGGCCATTCATAAATACAGATGAAACAGTCTTACAGGAGGCATGGGTAAGGCCATTCATAAATACAGATGAAACAGTCTTACAGGAGGCATGGCTAAGGCCATTCATAAATACAGATGAAACAGAGTCTTACAGGAGGCATGGCTAAGGCCATTCATAAATACAGATGAAACAGTCTTACAGGAGGCATGGCTAAGGCCATTCATAAATACAGATGGAACAGAGTCTTACAGGAGGCATGGGTAAGGCCATTCATAAATACAGATGGAACAGAGTCTTACAGGAGGCATGGCTAAGGCCATTTCATAAATACAGATGGAACAGAGTCTTACAGGAGGCATGGGTAAGGCCATTCATAAATACAGATGGAACAGAGTCTTACAGGAGGCATGGCTAAGGCCATTTCATAAATACAGATGGAACAGAGTCTTACAGGAGGCATGGGTAAGGCCATTCATAAATACAGATGAAACAGAGTCTTACAGGAGGCATGGCTAAGGCCATTCATAAATACAGATGAAACAGTCTTACAGGAGGCATGGGTAAGGCCATTTCATAAATACAGATGAAACAGTCTTACAGGAGGCATGGGTAAGGCCATTTCATAAATACAGATGAAACAGTCTTACAGGAGGCATGGCTAAGGCCATTTCATAAATACAGATGAAACAGAGTCTTACAGGAGGCATGGCTAAGGCCATTTCATAAATACAGTGCACTCGGCAAGTAAGTCTTCAAGACTTCTTGGGTATGAGGCTACAAGCTTGGCACACCAGTATTTAGAGAGTTTCTCCCATTCTTCTCTGCAGATCCTCTCAAGCTCTGTCAGGTTAGAGGGGACCTGCACAGCTATTTTGAGGTCTCCAGAGATGTTCGATCGGGTTCAAGTCTGGGCCCCTCATGGACATTCAGAGACTTGTCCCGAAGCCACTCCTGTGTTATCTTGGCTGTGTGCTTTGGGTCGTTGTCCTGTTGGAAGGTGAACCTTCGCCCCCCAGTCAGAGGTCCTGAGCAGGTTTTCATCAAGGATCTCTGTGTATTTTGCTCCGTTCATCTTTCCCTCGATCCTGACTAGTCTCCCAGTCCCTGCCACTGAAAAACATCCCCACAGCATGATGCTGCCACCACCACCCTGCTTCACCGTAGGGATGGTGCCAGGTTTCCTCCAGATGTGACACTTGGCATTCAGGCCAAAGTATTCAATCTTGGTTTCATCAGACCAGAGAATATTGTTTCTCACAGTCCGAGAGTCCTTTAGGTGCCATTTGGCAAACTCCAAGCGGGCAGTCATGTGCCTTTTGCTGAGGAGTGGCTTCCGCCTGGCCACTACCATAAAGGCCTGATTGGTAGAGTGCTGCAGAGATGGTTGTCCTTCTGGAAGGTTTTATCTCCAGAGGAACATTGGGTTCTTGGTCACCTCTGTGACCAAGACCCTTCACCCCCAATTGCTCAGTTTGGCTGGGCGCCCAGCTCTAGGAAGAGTCTGTGGTTCCAAACTTCAATTTAAGAATGATGGAGGCCACTGTGTTCTTGGGGACCTTCAATGCTGCAGACATTTTTTGGTACCCTTCCCCAGACCTGTGCCTCAACACAATCGTGCCTCGGAGCTCTACGGACAATTCCATCGACCTCATGGCTTGGTGCTCTGACATTCACTGTCAACTTTGGGACCTTATATAGACAGGTGTGTGCCTTTCCAAATCATATCCAATCAATATAATTTACCACATGTGGACTCCAATTGTTTGTTATTTAAACCTTTAACTACGCAAGTCAGTTAAGAACAAATTATTATTTACAATGACGGCCTACCAAAAGGCCTCCTGCAGGGACGGGGGCTGGGATAAAAAATAAAAATATATAATAATGACAAAACACACATCACGACGAGAGAAACCACAACATAGAGACCTAAAGACAACAACATAGCAAGGCAGTAACATATGACAACACAGCATGGTAGCGACACAAAACATGGTACAAACATTATTGGGCACAGACAACAGCACAAAGGGCAAGAAGGTAGAGACAACACCAATCAAGTTGTAGAAACATCTCAAGGATGATCAATGGAAACAGGATGCACCTGAGATCTATTTCGAGTCTCATAGCAAAGGGTCTGAAAACGTATGTAAATAAGGATTAAAAAAAAAAAGAAAAACTGTTTTTGCTTCATCATTATGGGGTATTGTGATGTCATTATGGGGTATTGTGATGTCATTATGGGGTATTGTGATGTCATTATGGGGTATCATTATGGGGTATTGGGTATTGTGATGTCATTATGGGGTATTGTGTGTAGATGGATGAGGGAAAAACAACAAGCGAATCCATTTTAGAATAAGGCTGTAACGTAACAAAATGTGAAAAAGGGCAGGGGTCCGATATCTCTCCGAAAGCACTGTAGGGCATGGAGTGCCATTTGGGACACAAGGTACAGAAACCTCAATCAACTGCTCCCTTTTGAGCTTATTTTAGTATCTTATCTTAGTTTATAGAAAAAGTGTACTGGGATCAAAACTTGGTTCAAATACTATTCAACATCTTATAAATAATTTCAGCGTTTGCTCTGGTCTGTCTGGAGTGCAGGATGGGGTTGCACTTTTGCAACTATTTCTATTGCTTCCATTGGAGCAGGCAAGCTCAATCAAGGCCAGATAAAGTATTACAAATTATTTCAAATACTGGAACTAAAGTCTGATTTGGCACCTATAATTACATAAACAGTTGAAGTCGGAAGTTTACATCCACTTAGGTTGGAGTCATTAAAACTTGTTTTTCAACCCCTCCACAAATTTCTTGATATCAAACTATAGTTTTGGCAAGTCGGTTAGGACATCTACTTTGTGCACGACACTATTAATTCTTCCAACAATTGTTTACAGACAGATTATTTCACTTTATCACAATTCCAGTGGGTCAGAAGTGTACATACTCTAAGTTGACTATGCCTTTCAACAGCTTGGAAAATTCCAGAAAATGATGTCATGGCTTTAGAAGCTTCTGACAGGCTAATTGACATCATTTGAGTCAATTGGAGGTGTACCTGTGGATGTATTTCAAGGTCTACCTTCAAACTCAGTGCCTCTGACATGAGACAATCATCAAACAATTCTTAACAGTGGTGATCCTAACTGACCTGAGACAATGCATTTTTACTCTGATTAAATGTCAGGAATTGTGAAAAACTGAGTTTAAATGTATTTGGCTATGGTGTATGTAAACTTCCGACTTCAACTGTATGTTTGTTATTATTCATGTACTATGAATGGCCTTGTTGTGTGAAATGGTTCTGTTGTGTAAGGTTCAATAGAAAAGGGATCACTGGAGAATTCATTATAGAACACAACACACATTGTAACAAGGCATGTCCACTGCCTGGGCTCTGAGGTGAAGAAAGGGTTTTGATGTTATATACAAAAATATATATAAACTGGGTGGGTCAAGTCCTGACAGCCGTGGTATATCAGACCGTATATAACAGGTATGACAAAATATATATATTTTTACTGCTCTAATTATATATTGGTAACCAGTTTATAATAGCAATAAGGCACCTTGGGGGTTTGTGTTATATGGCCAATATACCACGGCTAAGGGCTGTGTCCAGGTATTCCGCATTGCGTCGTGCCGAAGAACAGCCCTTAGCCGTGGTATATTGTCCATATACCACACCTCCTCAGGCCTTATTGCTTAAATAGCAACTCAGTGAAGAATTGTCCAAAAGGCAGACTATTCTTTCTGTATTGTTTATCAATAAGAAACCTACAATTTTTCTGTGGTGTCCATTCAACTCTATTTCAGTGGACTGGATGTAAGGTGTACTGCAAAACATGCTCTAATGTGTCATTCGGTATTAATTGACCATTAATTGAGTATTAATTGGGTGTTAATTTAGCCAAATTGAGTAAACAGGAGACAATAGGTGTGCATGTGCTTCAGGTGTAGCCCTGAAGACGCTCAGAGTCTAATTTTCATACGGTTTGAAACAGTATCAATAGTTTACACTACAGTACAATGTATAATACGTCTACCATATGTACAATACCAGGTCACAGAATTTATATGCCGCGTACACATGCTAGTCCGAACTAAACTCGGAAATGTCTGACTTGCTGACTCCTTGAACGCAGCACGTGCATAACTACAACCAGTTAGAAGGTTGGAAATGTCCGTTTCATAGTTGCGACTCGCATGTGAACGCGGAATTAATACCAAGTTACATGGTGAAACAGCCTAACGTCAGAAGTGCTGAAATTCCCAGGTATTGAAAAGGTAATTTATTCCTCATGAATATTCATAAACGCGTCATACTAGAGTAGAGAAACAACATAGCTGGATCAGGTGACTCTTGGCCTTGATATTTCACAGACCATATCCCAAACTCAAATCTAATCAATCAAAAACATTTCACAGTTTATACAACTGTTATTATTTTGATTATATGAAAATGAATCAAGCGCAAGTACCCACCTGATAACGTGAAAACATAACACGAAGCTGTCAGCTTGTCTTTGATTCGACTTGACGATTAAAATGTACAGATATATAGCGATAGCGACAGTCCAGAAAAACGAACTGGTGTTGGCGAAAGTAGAGATCGCTCCTTGAACGACGCAATCCACAGAGTTTGATTCAAAGACACTCCAAACTCCGTATGCGTACGAGCCCGCAGACAACAAGTCAGCCACGGACAAGTAGACCAGAAGTGTTCTCGGCGTTGTCCTCAAATCTGGCCAAATGATGTACGTAAAGATAATAAGTAAAGAGCCCAAAAAAGACAAGGCACACGAAATCAAAATAACTATCTGTTCTGAAATGTACACAACAGTCTGATTATCAACGGCCATGATATCCAAAACTACTGCGCGCTAGGTCAATCTACACTCACTAACAAGGCACGAATAGTTTTCCAGCATTCCAATATACACTTATTCCATCAACGAATAGGCCTAGTTGCTTGGGTGAACAAGTCACCGCGTCAAAGGATCCTGAAAACTGTAGTTGTAAAGTTAATGTGTGTGTCATGAACAACATTAGTGTGAGCACACTCATAGAATCGGCGGGTTGCCTTCAAAATAAAAGTCTCCCATCGAAACATGCAAACGGATCCAAATGTGGACTCGTGACACAATTTAACTAGATCGGCTATTCCCAAACTGGGATAAGTGTACGCGCAATGCCGTCGGGGGTAAGCCAAATAAAAATGTGATTCACATTTTCAAACAGTTCATTTAGATTTTCCAACGGGGCTATACATGTGGGTGATGAAAAGGCCAACAAAAACTATACGGACAACGACTTCATCAAACAACACTGTTTCTCGAAGCGTCAGTGACATGGCTGGAGATGTTTTGAAACAGTTACTGCTTTGCATACAAGCCAGTGAATTATATGCGTTACAGTTGGATGAGTCAACAGACTTGGCGGGCCTGGCACAGCTCCCGATATATGTCCGTTACGTTTATGGGGGGTCAATTAAGGAAGACATCCTCTTCTGCAAACCACTGGAAACCAGGAGAACAGGAGAGGATAGTTTTAAAGTACTGGACAGCTTTGTGACATCAAATGGACTTTGGTTGTCAAGGTGTGTTGGTATCTGTACTGATGGATCAAAAACATTGACAAGGAGACATAGTGGAGTGGTAACGTGCAAGCAGTTGCTCCCGACGCCCCTAAGCTACACTGCAGCATCCACCAAGAAGCTCTTACTGCCAAGGATGTGCCTTACAGATTGAAAGATGTTTTGGACACTACAGTGAAAATGATTAACTTTGTTAAAGCAAGGCCCCTGAACTCTCTTGTATTTTCGGCATTACGCAATTATATGGGCAGCAACCATGTGACGCTTTTACAACATACAGAAGTACGCTGGTTATAAAGGGGCAAAGTATGGACACGTTTTTTTTTTTAAATTGAGAGACGAGCTTAACGTTTTCATTACTGACCATCATTTTCACTTGCATGATGATGAGTCCCCCACACGACTGGCCTATCTGGGTGATGTTTTTTCTCTCCGCAACTATATCCAATGTGCAGGACAAAAATGAGGCTATGATTAAGGAGTTGGAGCTCTTCTCTGTCTGCATTAACAAGGACAACACACAGGTCTTTCCATCATTGTATGATTTATTTTGTGTGCAAATGAACTCAAGCTTACAGACAATGTCAAATGTGATATTGTGAAGCACCTGAGTGAGTTGGGTGAGCAATTACACAGGTACTTTCCCAAAACAGAACACAAACAACTGGATTCGTTATCCCTTTCATGCCCTGCCTCCAGTCCACTTACCCATATCTGAACAAGAGAGCCTCATCGAAATTGCAACAAGCGGTTCTGTGAAAATGTAATTTAATGAGAAGCCACAGGCAGATTTCTGGATAGGGCTGTGCTCAGAGTACCCCTCCTTGGAAAATCGTGCTGTTAAGACACTGATGCCGTTTCCAACCACGTACCTATGTGAGAGTGGATTCTCGGCCCTCACTAGCATGAAAACTAAATACAGGCACAGACTGTGTGTGGAAAATGATTTAAGACTGAGACTCTCTCCCATATAACCCGACATTGCAGAGTGATGTGCATCCTTTCAAGCAATCCCTTCTCATTCTCATTAACCTGTGGTGAGTTATTCACAATGATGAACAAATAAGGTGTTAATGACTATGCATAGATATGCATAGATAATAACAGAGAATAGCAGCAGCTGATTAGCTGCTCATGAGTCTTATGGCTTGGGGGTAGAAGCTATTTAGGAGGCTTATTGTACCTAGACTTGGCGCTCCGGTACCGCTTGCCTTGGGGTAGCAGAGGAAACAGTCTATGACTAGGGTGTCTGGAGTCTTTGACCATTTTTGGGGCCTTTCTCTGACACCGACTGGTATAGAGGTCCTGGATGGCACGTAGCCTGGCCCCGGTGATGTACTGGGCCGTACGCACTACACTCTGTAGTGCCTTGCTGTCGGAAGAAGAGCAGTTGCCGTACCAGGCGGTGCTGCAACCCGCCAGGATGCTCTCGATGGTGCAGCTGTAAAACCTTTTGAGGATCTGTTGACCCATGCCAAATCTTTACAGTCTCCTGAGGGGGAATAGGTGTTGTCGTGCCCTCTTCATGACTGTCTTGGTGTGCTTGGGTCATGTTGGTGATGTGGATGCCAAGGAACTTGAAACCCTCTTTTTCCTGTAGTCCCCAATCATCTCCTTTGTCTTGATCACGTTGAGGGAGACTTTGTTGTCCTTGCACCACACGGTCAGGTCTCTGACCTCCTCCCTATAGGCTGTCTCATCGTTGTCGGTGATCAGGCCTACCACTGTTGTGTCATCAGCAAACTTAATGATAGTGTTGGAGTTGTGCCTGGCCGTGCAGTCATGAGTGAACAGGGAGTACAGGAGGGGGCTGAGCACGCACCCCTGAGGGGCCCCCGTGTTGAGGATCAGCGTGGCGGATGTGTTGTCAAGAAGTCCAGGTTCCAGTTGCAGAGGGAGGTGCTCATTCCCAGGGTCCTGAGCTTAGTGATGAGCTTTGAGGACACTATGTTGTTGAACGCTGAGCTGTAGTCAATGAATAGCATTCTCACATTGGTGCTCCTTTTGTCCAGGTGTTAAAGGGCAGTGTGGAGTGCAATAGAGATTGCATCATCTGTGGATTTGTTGGTGCGTTATGCAAATTTGAGTGGGTTTAGGGTTTCTGGGATAATGGTGTTGATGTGAGCCATGACCAGCTTTTCAAATGTTGCCTGTAATCCATGGCTTCTGGTTGGGGTATGTACGTACAGTCACTGTGGGGACGACGTCATCAATGCACTTATTGATAAAGCCAGTGACTGGTGTGGTGTACTCCTCAATGCCATCGGAAGAATCCCGGAACATGTTCCAGTCTGTGCTGCAAAACAGTCCTGTAGTTTAGCATCTGCTTCATCTGACCACTTTTTTTTATAGACCGTGTCACTGGTGCTTCCTGCTTTAATTTTTGCTTGTAAGCAGGAATCAGGAGGATAGAATTATGGTCAGATTTGCCAAATGGAGGGCGAGGGAGAGCTTTGTACGTGTCTCTGTGTGTGGAGTAAAAGGTGGTCTAGAGTTTTCCCCCCCTCTGGTTGCACATTTAACATGCTGATAGAAATGAGGCAAAACTGATTTAAGTTTCCCTGCATTAAAGTCCCCGGCCACTAGGAGCGCCACCTCTGGATGAGCATTTTCCTGTTTGCTTATGGCGGTATACAGCTCATTGAGTGCGGTTTTAGTGCCAGCATCGGTCTGTGGTGGTATGTAGACAGCTACGAAAAATACAGATGAAAACTTTCTAGGTAGATAGTGTAGTCTACAGCTTATCATGAGATACTCCACCTCAGGCGAGCAAAACGTTGAGACTTCTTTAGATATCATGCACCAGCTCTTGTTCACATATATGCGTAGGCCCCCGCCCCGTGTCTCATCAGAGGCTGCTGTTCTGTCCTAAATAAAGAGAAACATTATAAATTATTATTTGTGTCCTGATCCTATAAGAGCTCTTTGTCACTTCCCAAGAGCCTGGTTGTGACAAAAACTCACACTCATTCTTATATTTGGCAGGCTTACAATGATGTCAAAAACAACATTTGAGAGTGCGCTGACACTGGTGCTAGAGGAGATACGCAGGTGGAGGTTGAATGTTTGAAGGGTACTGGACTATAAAAAGTTTGGGAACCATTGAAATTCAAAAAAAAAATTGAATATTTTCGCATGTTTCAATCGGGGCACTTTTATTTTGAAAGCGAACCTCGGATTGCACTATTGTTGCTCATGCTAATGTTGGTTACACACTGGTAGGAAACCCACACAAAAGTTTCTCTGCTGGACATATTAACCCCTCATTGACTCTCCTTAAAACATTCACCCAGACACCATTCGGTTGGGTAAACTGCACTAAAGACTTTTAAAAAGAAGCAGTAAGGACTATATTTGGCCCTACTGTTGCCCTTTAGTTTGAGTGTGCATTGGTGTAAAATACTTAAGTAAAAATACTGTATAGTACTTCTTAAATAGTTTTTGGGGGTATAAGTACTTTACTATTTGTATTTTATTTTTTTTTTTACAATTTTTACTTTTACTTCACTACATTCCGAAAGAAAATCATGTACTTTTTACTCCATACATTTTCCCTGACACCCAAAAGTACATTTTGAATGCTTAGCAAGACTGGAAAATGGTTCAATTCACATACTTCTCAAGAGAACATCCCTGGTCATCCCTACTGTCTCTGATCTGGAGGACTCACTAAACAGAGAACATCCCTGGTCATCCCTACTGCCTCTGATCTGGAGGACTCACTAAACAGAGAACATCCCTGGTCATCCCAGAGAACATCCCTGGTCATCCCTGCCTCTGATCTGGAGGACTCACTAAACAGAGAAGACTCCAGAGAAGATCTGGAGGACTCTGATCATCCCTACTGCCTCTGATCTGGAGGACTCACTAAACAGAGAACATCCCTGGTCATCCCTACTGCCTCTGATCTGGAGGACTCACTAAACAGAGAATATCCCTGGTCATCCCTACTGCCTCTGATCTGGAGGACTCACTAAACAGAGAACATCCCTGGTCATCCCTACTCTGATCTGGAGGACTCTGATCTGGTCAGGACTGGATGACTACTAAACAGAGAACATCCCTGGTCATCCCTACTGCCTCTGATCTGGAGGTCATCCCTCATCTAAACAGAGAACATCCCTGGTCATCCCTACTGCCTCTGATCTGGAGGACTCACTAAACAGAGAACATCCCTGGTCATCCCTACTGCCTCTGATCTGGAGGACTCACTAAACAGAGAAGATCCCTGATCATCCCTACTGCCTCTGATCTGGAGGACTCACTAAACAGAGAACATCCCTGGTCATCCCTACTGCCTCTGATCTGGAGGACTCACTAAACAGAGAATATCCCTGGTCATCCCTACTGCCTCTGATCTGGATGACTAACTAAACAGAGAACATCCCTGGTCATCCCTACTGCCTCTGATCTGGAGGACTCACTAAACAGAGAACATCCCTGGTCATCCCTACTGCCTCTGATCTGGAGGACTCACTAAACAGAGAACATCCCTGGTCATCCCTACTGCCTCTGATCTGGAGGACTCACTAAACAGAGAACATCCCTGGTCATCCCTACTGCCTCTGATCTGGCAGACTCACTAAACAGAGAACATCCCTGGTCATCCCTACTGCCTCTGATCTGGAGGACTCACTAAACAGAGAACATCCCTGGTCATCCCTACTGCCTCTGATCTGGAGGACTCACTAAACATATCTGCTTAGTTTGTAAAATGTCGGCGTGTTGGAGTGTGCCTCTGGCTATCCGTAAATTAAATAAACAAGAAAATTGTACCTATTATTTTACAAAATAGATGTTCTTCCTGTGTTTTAAATGTTTTACTTCTATATCTATAGCTACAGTATTATCTTCATTGTTCTATACTTTTCAATATATTGATTTGAATTACACTACTGGTCCATAGTTTTTACAACACCTACTCATTCAAGGGTTTTTCTTTATTTAAAATAAATAAATTATACATTGTAGAATAACAGTGAAGACATCAAAAACTATGAAAAAACACATATGGAATCATGTAGTAACCAAAAAAGTATTGGAGATTCTTCAAAGTAGCCACCCTTTGCCTTGATGACAGCTTTGGACACTCTTGGCATTCTCTCAACCAACTTCATGGGGTAGTCACCTGGAATCCATTTCAATTAACAGGTGTACCTTGGTAAAAGTTAATTTGTGGAATTTCTTTCCTTCTTAATGCGTTTGAGACAATCAATTGTGTTGGGGGAGGGGGGTATACAGAAGATAGCCCTATTTGATAAAATACGTCCATATTATGGCAAGAACAGCTCAAATAAGCAAAGAGAAACGACAGTCCATCATTATTTTCAGACATGAAGGTCAGTCAATTCGGAAAATGTTATGAACTTTGAAAGTTTCTTCAAGTGCAGTCACAAAAACCATCAGGCACAATGATGAAACTGGCTCTCATGAGGACCGCCACAGGAAAGGAAGACCCAGAGCTACCTCTGCTGCCGAGGATAAGTTCATTAGAGTTAACTGCACCTCAGAAATTGCAGCCCAAATAAATGCTTCACAGAGTTCAAGTAACAGACTCATCTCAACATCAACTGTTCAGAGGAGACTTTGTGAATCAGGCCTTCATGGTTGAATTGCTACTAATGGACACCAATAATAAGACTTGCTTGATCCATGAAACACGAGCAATGGACATTAGACATTAGAAATTTGTCCTTTGGTCTGGAGTCCAAATTGGAGATTTTTGTTTCCAACCTCTGTGTCTTTGTGAGATGCGGTGTGGGTGAATGGATGATCTCCGCATGCGTGCTTCCCACCGTGAAGCATGGAGGAGGAGGTGTTATGGTGTGGGGGTGCTTTTCTGGTGACAATGTCTGTGATTTATTTAGAATTCAAGGCACACTTAACCAGCATGGCTACCACAGCATTCTGCAGCAATACACCATCCCATCTGGTTTGGGCTTAGTGGGACTATCATTTGTTTTTCAGCAGGACAATAACCCAAAACACACCTCCAGGCTGTGTAAGGGCTATTTGACCAAGAAGGGGAGTGATGCATCAGATGACCTGTCCTCCACAGTCACCTGACCTCAACCCAGTTGAGGTGGCTTGGGATGAGTTGGACCGAAGAGTGAAGGAAAAACAGCCAACAAGTGCTCAGCATATGTTGGAACTCCTTCAAGACTGTTGAAAAGCATTCCAGGGGAAGCTGGTTGAGAGAATGCCAAGAGTGTGCAAAGCTGTCATCAAGGCAAAGGTTTGGCTATTTGAAGAATCTCAATTATAAAATATATTTTGATTTCCTTAACACTTTTTTGGTTACTACATGATTCCATATGTGTTATTTCATAGTTTTGATGTTTTCACTATTATTCTACAATGTAGAAATAAAGAAAAACACATGAATGACTGGTGTTCTAAAACTTTTGACTGGTAGTGAATGTTAGCAGATTACATATCTAATGTCAACTTCCATGTTTATATTCCCATGTTTGTATAATGTGGATTTGCAATTTGCTACATGATAACAGGACAATGCAAATGGATCTGACAGTCAAACAAACTCAAGTAACTGTAGCCAATATACATTTAGAAAAAAAAAAACTTTATTTAACTTTGCAAGTCCGTTAAGAACCAATTCTTATTTACAATGATGGCATACCGGGGAACAGTGGGTTAAACTGCCTTGTTCCGGGGCAGAACAACAGATTTTTACCTTGTCAGCTCGGGGATTCAATCCAGCAACCTTTCGTTTACTGGCCCAACGCGCTAAACCACTAGACTACCTACCACACATACAATGTTTCTCTTGACTCAAGATCATCTTTAAGCCTGGGTCTGTGCTAAGATTGGACAGGTATTTTAAAATGAAAATGCAGATCAAACAGGAAATGACGAATGACAAAGACAAGGTATAGACGTGACTATATTGACAGTTATTTTTCAATATTTTCTGGTTATTTTCAATAACCCAGAGCAAGTGATTGCAAAAAGCATTGCAAATATATATTTTAAGAGATACAAACCGGTAATAACTATAATAACTTAATAACACATCAACACATGATCGCTGTCCAATTTGGTTCAATTTAACATTTGAGCCACAAGATGGCGCTAGAGGATTGCATTGGTTTCAAACAGAATAGCACGCACTCATGTTATACACACAATGTCACCATATATCAAAAGCATCATCAGTCTATCATCCGTCATGAGTCCAGTGGTACTAATCATACTAAAAATAGTGCTCTTCTCTTCCTCATTCCTTCTGTCGCTCTGGGGGAATGACATCTGAGAGCCAGGGGGCCAATGGCCTACTTGCTGATTCCAGGGGGCCAATGGCCTTCTTGCTGATTCCAGGGGGCCAATGGCCTACTTGCTGATTCCAGGGGGCCACAATGGTCTTCTTGCTGATTCCAAGGGGCCAATGGCCTACTTGCTGATTCCAGGGGGCCACAATGGTCTTCTTGCTGATTCCAAGGGGCCAATGGCCTACTTGCTGATTCCAGGGGGCCACAATGGTCTTCTTGCTGATTCCAGGGGGCCAATGGCCTACTTGCTGATTCCAGGGGGCCACAATGGCCTACTTGCTGATTCCAGGGGGCCAATGGCCTTCTTGCTGATTCCAGGGGCCTGGGCTTGTAGTGCGAAGAGTTTCTGCGGCAGTATACTTGCTGATTGCTTCGTTCTCTCCCCTCACAACAACCAGCTAAGACACTGCCAGAGAAACACTCCCAGCAGCCACATCCATCCAGCAGATCCTGCGTTACTGGCCTCTTCATCATCACTGGTTGGTACCCCCCCCACACACACACACAGTGGTCACTGTCAGGTCCGACCTGGTGACATTGTCAGAGAATGGTCAGTTCAATAGGTTTCCGCCTCGAAGGGGGAATAGTGATGTAGTCCTCCTGTGATTTTCATTCTGAAAGAGATCAGATGTATACAGGAAAGGTCATGTGAGGTCACAA
Source organism: Oncorhynchus nerka (assembly GCF_034236695.1). Taxonomy (NCBI): domain Eukaryota; kingdom Metazoa; phylum Chordata; class Actinopteri; order Salmoniformes; family Salmonidae; genus Oncorhynchus; species Oncorhynchus nerka. The sequence goes on along the minus strand of NC_088402.1, from coordinate 89,142,510 downwards.
TCTGGATGACAGTCAATTAAGAGGTAACGGTCAATTAAGAGGTTAACCTTTTGCCTCTCCATCAGTTTCTGTCATGCTATATTCAAACACAGAAATTAGCCTTTTGTGGGAAGATTAATTTGAATGTAACACTGATACGAACTGAAAACAAGGGGCTGTGCCAGGACAATAAGTTGTGCATTGGGAGAACCATTTCTGACTGGTACTCTTGCGACACGTATTCTGGCCACACGTAGAGGAGAGGAAAAGCACAGAATCACCGTACACGGTGAGTTTACACAACATGAACCAAAAACCTCCTCAACTAAAAATAACCTTACCGTGATTTATACTCTTGCAACAAAAAGATTTGTTTTGATTCAGAACCAATTTTTTTGTGCGTGTGATGTCTGTGCGTGTGTGTGTGTGCGTGCGTGTGTGTGTGTGTGTGTGTGATGTCTGTGTGTGTCTGTGTGTGCGTGTGTGTGTGCGTGTGCGTGTGTGCGTGTGCTATCAGTCTGCCTCCCTCACTGCAGAGTTATTTTGAGCAGGCGGACAGAGTGTCCATTCCTTACAGTACAATACACTTTCCTCAGCCCCTCACTGGCAAAGGTTCTGCTGACAGGACAATAGTGCTATGAGGGAGCCTTCTAGTAGCTTGTGAGTGAGAGGAGAGAGAGAGACATAGAGGACCTGTAAAGGGTGGTAGGGTGGCAGGGTACTGCCAAGGAGCATGAAGGAAGGGAGATCAACACTCCACTCAAACACAGTTAATAGCTGTAGTATTCTTGCTGCTCACTAGGGGCTGGCTCTCTTAACTAAGATTTCTTTTAATATATTGGATCGCTGAAGGGGTGCTCCGTCCTTGGAACATGAAACTAGAACGATGAAAGGTTGGGGGGGGTTAGTATTAATTAGTGTTAAGCACTAGCTCCTAGAGTATGTGACCACATTGTCCTATGAAGAAGCATTCAAGCATAGTTGAAGGGAGGAGGGCTCTGACTGCATCACTGTTGAAATCCACAGCTCTGACTGCACCACTGTTGAAATCCACAGCTATGACTGCATCACTGTTGAAATCCACAGCTCTGACTGCATCACTGTTGAAATCCACAGCTCTGACTGCACCACTGTTGAAATCCACAGCTATGACTGCATCACTGTTGAAATCCACAGCTATGAGTGCAACACTGTTGAAATCCACAGCTATGAGTGCAACACTGTTGAAATCCACAGCTATGAGTGCAACACAGAGTTAGCATTGCAGTTTAGCCATGAGGTCATGTGCCTCTGGAATGAAACAAAGGCGCCCGTTATGAAGTTGTTGGAGTTGTTGTTTAGTTGTTGTTTACTTGTGTTTTATAGCATGTGCTGAGTGTTAACCTTAGGCAGGGGATGCTGTCATTTTTTTTTTTTGGGGGGAGTAGCAAGGGAAAGACCCAATATTTTGACTAAGGAACACGCGCACACACGCACACACACACACACGAACACACACACACACACACACATACACACATCATGTTAATCTATCCTCGTGGGGACCTAAAATTAATTTCCATTCAAAATCCTATTTTACCTAACCCTAATCCTAATTCTTACCCTAACTTTAACCCTAAACATAACCCCTAAGATTAAAATTGCCTTTGTCCTCATGGAAATGTGGGAAATGTCCCCATGAGACAGAATTGTCCTTGTTTTACTGTCCTGGTGGGGACTTTTGGGGATTTTAGGTCCCCACAAGGATAGAATAACTAACACACACACACACACACACACACAACCACACACACACAGACACACACACACACACCTCATGACCTGATTTTTGCTGCAGTTGCTAAATGAATGCAGTTGGTTGTGTGTGTGTGTATATGTGTGTGAGCCAGACGCTTGCTGCCGTGGCGACGGTAACCACATGACAACAATAATTCCTTCCTGCTTTAGTCTTGATGTAACCCTTTACTAATACATGATAGCAGAATAGAACTCTGGTTCGGGGAAACAACCACTTCCCAACTGGCTGACTGGTTGGCTGACTGGCTGGTTGGCTGACTGGGTGGTTGGCTGACTGGCTGGTTGGTTGGCTGACAGTAACCCTTTACTAATACATGATAGCAGAATAGAACTCTGGTTCCAACCACCTCCCAACTGGCTGACTGGTTGGCTGACTGGCAGTTTGATATGGACTTACTGGTTAGATTGGTTGGCAGATGAGGTTATATAGATGATAGGTTAGAACTCTGGTTATTAACCACCTCCCAGCTGACTGGTTGGCTGACTGGCTGACTGGGGCTGACTGGCTGTTATCTGACTGGTTGGCTGACTGGCTGGTTAGGCTGACTGTTATCTTACTATAGGATAGTAGTTAGAACTCTGGTTATTCCCAACTGGCTGACTGGTTGGCTGAGGCTAGTTGGCTGATCTAAGGTGGTTAGGCTGATCTGGTTGGTTGGCTGACAGTAACTAACACACACCACGAGCCTGTTATCTGTTTATAGACTTAGGTTAGTTATCAGATGAGGGTAGTTAGGTTGCTGTTATCTGTATAGGGTAGTTAGGACTGTTATCTGTATAGGGTAGTTAGGGCTGTTATCTGTATAGGGTAGTTAGGGCTGTTATCTGTATAGGGTAGTTAGGGCTGTTATCTGTATAGGGTAGTTAGGACTGTTATCTGTATAGGGTAGTTAGGACTGTTATCTGTATAGGGTAGTTAGGACTGTTATCTGTATAGGGTAGTTAGGTTGTTATCTGTATAGGGTAGTTAGGACTGTTATCTGTATAGGGTAGTTAGGACTGTTATCTTATCTGTATAGGGTAGTTAGGACTGTTATCTGTATAGGGTAGTTAGGACTGTTATCTTATCTGTATAGGGTAGTTAGGACTGTTATCTGTATAGGGTAGTTAGGGATGTTATCTGTATAGGGTAGTTAGGACTGTTATCTGTATAGGGTAGTTAGGTATGTTATCTGTATAGGGTAGTTAGGGCTGTTATCTGTATAGGGTAGTTAGGACTGTTATCTGTATAGGGTAGTTAGGTCTGTTATCTGTATAGGGTAGTTAGGACTGTTATCTGTATAGGGTAGTTAGGACTGTTATCTTATCTGTATAGGGTAGTTAGGGCTGTTATCTGTATAGGGTAGTTAGGCCTGTTATCTGTATAGGGTAGTTAGGACTGTTATCTTATCTGTATAGGGTAGTTAGGACTGTTATCTGTATAGGGTAGTTAGGCCTGTTATCTGTATAGGGTAGTTAGGACTGTTATCTTATCTGTATAGGTATGTTAGTTAGGACTGTTATCTGTATAGGGTAGTTAGGCCTGTTATCTGGTACTTAGTTATCTTATCTGTATAGGGTAGTTAGGACTGTTATCTGTATAGGGTAGTTAGGACTGTTATCTTATCTGTATAGGGTAGTTAGGACTGTTATCTGTATAGGGTAGTTAGGACTGTTATCTGTATAGGGTAGTTAGGACTGTTATCTTATCTGTATAGGGTAGTTAGGACTGTTATCTGTATAGGGTAGTTAGGACTGTTATCTTATCTGTATAGGGTAGTTAGGACTGTTATCTGTATAGGGTAGTTAGGACTGTTATCTTATCTGTATAGGGTAGTTAGGGCTGTTATCTGTATAGGGTAGTTAGGACTGTTATCTTATCTGTATAGGTTAGTTAGGACTGTTATCTGTATAGGGTAGTTAGGACTGTTATCTTATCTGTATAGGGTAGTTAGGGATGTTATCTGTATAGGGTAGTTAGGACTGTTATCTTATCTGTGTAGGGTAGTTAGGCGTGTTGTCTTTTTGTGGCATGGCTTATCGCCCTGGGTTACCCACAACTGGGTTAACTAATACTAGTGGGTTTCTTGAGTCACATTTGAACATGTTCTATAGGAGCTGGGTTTGAGGTATTGTTCTGTTACCAGGGAAGTATTAGTTTTGACAACAAACCCATGGCAATTTCTATCTTGTTCTTTTATCACCTCACTAGGAGTGATATTTATTGACATAACTGTGCATTGTAATAAAAATAGTTTTGCTTGTCAGTACAGTGCTCTCTCTCTCACTGCCTCTCTCTCTTTCTCTCTCTCTCACTGCCTCTCTCTCACTGCCTCTCTCTCTTTCTCTCTCTCTCTGTCTCTCTCTCTCTCACTGCCTCTCTCTCTTTCTCTCTCTCTCTGTCTCTCTCTCTCTCTCTCTCTCACTGCCTCTCTCTCTTTCTCTCTCTCTCTGTCTCTCTCTCTCTCTCTCTCACTGCCTCTCTCTCTCTCTCACTACCTCTCTCTCTCTCTCTCACTACCTCTCTCTCTCTCTCTGTCTCTCTCTCTCTCACTGCCTCTCTCTCTCTCTCTCACTGCTCCTATCTGTCTCTCTCTTTCTCTCTCTCTCTGTCTCTCTCTCACTGCCTCTCTCTCTCTCTCTCTCTCTCTCTGTCTCTCTCTCTCTCTCTCTCTCTCTCTCTGTCTCTCTCTCTCTGTCTCTCTCTCTCTCTCTCTCTGTCTCTCTCTCACTGCCTCTCTCTCTCTCTCTCTCTGTCTCTCTCTCTCTCTGTCTCTCTCTCTCTCTCTCACTGCCTCTCTCTCTCTCTCACTGCCTCTCTCTCTCTCTCTCACTGCTCCTATCTGTCTCTCTCTTTCTCTCTCTCTCACTGCCTCTCTCTCTCTCTCTCTCTCTCTCTCAATTCAATTCAAGGGGCTTTATTGGCATGGGAAACATATGTTAACATTGTCAAAGCAAGTGAAGTAGATAAAAAGTGAAATAAACAAAAGAATGAACAGTAAACATTACACTCACAGTTACGGTGTTGTAACCATGTGCAAATGGTTAAAGTGCAAAGGGAAATATGCGTCTCTAATATGGTCATACATTGGGCAGGAGGTTTGGAAGTGGAGCTCAGTTTCCATCTCATTTTGTGGGCAGTGTGCACATAGCCTGTCTTCTCTTGAGAGCCAGGTTTGCCTACGGCGGCCTTTCTCAATAGCAAGGCCATGCTCACTGAGTCTGTACATAGTCAAAGCTTTCCTTAAGTTTGGGTCAGTCACAGTGCTCAGGTATTCTGCCACTGTGTACTCTCTGTGTAGGGCCAAATAGCATTCTAGTTTGCTCTGTTTTTTTTTTGTTAATTCTTTCCAATGTGTCAAGTAAATATCTTTTGGTTTTCTCACGATTTGGTTGGGTCTAATTGTGCTGCTGTCCTGGGGCTCTGTGGGGTGTGTTTGTGTTTGTGAACAGAGCCCCAGGACCAGCTTGCTTAGGGGACTCTTTTCCAGTGTCATCTCTCTGTAGGTGATGGCTTTGTTATGGAAGGTTTGGGAATCGCTTCCTTTTAGGTGGTTGTAGAATTGAACATCTCTTTTCTGGATTTTGATCATTAGCGGGCATCGGCCTGATTCTGCTCTGCATGCATTATTTGGTGTTCTATGTTGTACATGGAGGATATTATTGCAGAATTCTGCGTGCAGAGTCTCAATTTGGTGTTTGTTCCATTTTGTGAATTCTTGGTTGGTGAGCGGACCCCAGACCTCACAGCCATAAAGGGCAATGAGTTCTATAACTGATTCAAGTATTTTTTGCCAGATCCTAATTGGTATATAAAATGTTATGTTCCTTTTGATGGCATAGAATGCCCTTCTTGCCTTGTCTCTCAGATCGTTCACAGCTTTGTGGAAGTTACCTGTGGCGCTGATGTTTAGTATGCATCGTTTTTTGTGTGCTCTAAGGCAACGGTGTCTAGATGGAAATTGTATTTGTGGTCCTGGTGACTGGACTTTTTTTGGAACAGCATTATTTTGGTCTTACTGAGATTTACTGTCAGGGCCCAGGTTTGACAGAATCTGTGCAGAAGATCTAGGTGCTGCTGTAGGCCCTCCTTGGTTGGTGACAGAAGCACCAGATCATCAACAAACAGTAGACATTTGACTTCAGATTCTAGTAGGGTGAGGCCGGGTGCTGCAGACTGTTCTAGTGCCCTCGCCAATTGTTGAGGAGCTGGGGCTTAAGCTGCATCCCTGTCTCACCCCACGGCCCTGTGGGAGGAAATGTGTGTTTTTTGCCTATTCTAACCACACACTTGTTGTTTGTGTACATGGATTTTATAATGTCGTATGTTTTTCCCCCAACACCACTTTCCATCAATTTGTATAGCAGACCCTCATGCCAGATTGAGTCAAAGGCTTTTTTTAAATCAACAAAATATGAGAAGACTTTGCCTTTGTTTTGTTTTGTTTGTTTGTCAATTAGGGTGTTTTGGGTGAATACGTGCTCTGTTGTGCGGTACTTTGGTAAAAAGCCAATTTGTCATTTGCTCAGTACATTGTTTTCACTGAGGAAATACACAAGTCTGCTGTTAATGATAATGCAGATGATTTTCCCAAAGTTGCTGTTGACACATATTCCACGGTAGTTATTGGGGTCAAATTTGTCTCCACTTTTGTGGATTGGGGTGATCAGTCCTTAGTTCCAAATATTGGGATAAATGCCAGAGCTAAGGATGTCATTGTAAATAAGAATTTGTTCTTAACTGACTTACCTAGTTAAAATTTAAAAAATGAGGGAGAAGAATAGACAGATGAAGAGAACAGACATGAGGTCATCGGTTCAAAAGGGCACTAGTGCAGGGAAACATACTTAGTGTTTACCGTGACCGCAGGGAAACATGAAACATACTTAGTGTTTACCGTGACCGCAGGGAAACATGAAACATACTTAGTGTTTACCGTGACCGCAGGGAAACATGAAACATACTTAGTGTTTACCGTGACCGCAGGGAAACATGAAGCATACTTAGTGTTTACCGTGACTGCAGGGAAACATGAAACATACTTAGTGTTTACTGTGACCGCAGGGAAACATGAAACATACTTAGTGTTTACCGTGACCAGATGAAGCATACTTAGTATTTACTGTGACCGCAGGGAAACACGAAACATACTTAGTGTTTACCGTGACCAGATGAAACATACTTAGTGTTTACCGTGACCAGATGAAACATACTTAGTGTTTACCGTGACCAGATGAAACATACTTAGTGTTTACCGTGACCAGATGAAACATACTTAGTGTTTACCGTGACCAGATGAAACATACTTAGTGTTTACCGTGACCACATGAAACATACTTAGTGTTTACCGTGACCAGATGAAACATGCTTAGTGTTTACCGTGACCACATGAAACATACTTAGTGTTTACAGTGACCACATGAAACATACTTAGTGTTTACCGTGACCAGATGAAGCATACTTAGTGTTTACCGTGACCGCAGGGAAACATGAAACATACTTAGTGTTTACCGTGACCAGATGAAACATACTTAGTGTTTACTGTGACCGCAGGGAAACATGAAACATACTTAGTGTTACCGTGACGAGATGAAACATACTTAGTGTTTATCGTGACCAGATGAAGCATACTTAGTGTTTACTGTGACCGCAGGGAAACACGAAACATACTTAGTGTTTACCGTGACCAGATGAAACATACTTAGTGTTTACCGTGACCAGATGAAACATACTTAGTGTTTACCGTGACCAGATGAAGCATACTTAGTGTTTACTGTGACCGCAGGGAAACATGAAACATACTTAGTGTTACCGTGACGAGATGAAACATACTTAGTGTTTATCGTGACCAGATGAAGCATACTTAGTGTTTACTGTGACCGCAGGGAAACACGAAACATACTTAGTGTTTACCGTGACCAGATGAAACATACTTAGTGTTTACCGTGACCAGATGAAACATACTTAGTGTTTACCGTGACCAGATGAAGCATACTTAGTGTTTACTGTGACCGCAGGGAAACACGAAACATACTTAGTGTTTACCGTGACCAGATGAAACATACTTAGTGTTTACCGTGACCAGATGAAACATACTTAGTGTTTACCGTGACCAGATGAAACATACTTAGTGTTTACTGTGACCAGATGAAGCATACTTAGTGTTTACCGTGACCAGATGAAACATACTTAGTGTTTACCGTGACCAGATGAAACATACTTAGTGTTTACCGTGACCGCAGGGAAACATACTTAGTGTTTACCATGACCAGATGAAACATACTTAGTGTTTACCGTGACCAGATGAAGCATACTTAAGTGTTTACCGTGACCGCAGGGAACATCGCCTTTAATTGTCAATCGCGCTATAAAGCTGAACATAGGCAATACGGATTGAACAGGGCCGCATTCTCTCTACAATATGTCTGTTTCACTGTCTCACCTTGGCTTGTGTTTGTAATTCAACAGCTGTACCTCACAGACACATGCATCAAGCTTTATTATTATAATAATTATTATAATAATTTTAAAACATGTATTTGACCTTTATTTAACTAGGCAAGTCAGTTAAGAAATTAAGAACAAATTCTTATTTTACCATGGCAACCTACCTGGACGATGCTGGGCCAATTGTGCGCCGCTCCCTATGGGACTCCCAGTCACAGCCGGTTGTGATACAGCCTGGAATCAAACCAGGGTCTGTAGTGACGCCTCTAGCACTGAGATGCAGTGCCTTAGATCGCTGTGCCACATCGGGAGCTTTAACACTCTTAGTTACCACAAAACACTAACACTGTTGACTCGGTAACTACCTACCTGCTTGTGTAGTTTGGAGAGATGGGAAGAACATCCAGGGATCCTAATTACACATATCTAATATATATATATAATATAATATATATATATAATGATTTACTACAGGACTTACTGAATATTACATCTGTTGATGGGCTCTTTTCTTCCCTTCTACATGCCTACATCAAAGGGCAGATCACTGTTCATTATATGCAACACAAATAGAAAATGAATAGCGTCTCCTACCCAAGTCTGCCTGCTTCCCACCTTGATAAACGTTGTGGTTCCTCTGTGGCAGCTGGTAGGTAAGTGGAGGAAGCCTGCTGTCTCGGCTGATGAAGAGGAGGTTTCACTGTGAAGGGGAATCCCCAAGAGCTAGGCTAGAGGAGCAGAGAAAATAAGTACCTTTTTAAAAAATATATATATTTCGTAATATTGTCCATTGACTTACTTTCGCTCCTTTTCAGGAGGAAAGGTCATTTATAAACTTTCTCCAGCCAATAGGAAATATGACAATAATGTGTGTGTTTTTTGTCATTCATAGAGGACAGTCCAGAGGGTGGAAGTGTATAATTGGTAACTCGCTGTTACAGATGCACTTATTGTACGATAAAAATTACCCTTTACCCAGAGATTACATGGTCAACCGGTAACGACACAGTAATAACTTATGAGTTCTGTTTCTTTCTGTGGGATTTTTTGGGGGGGAAACAAGCACCACCTCTTTTTCACCCCAGTATCTCTACTTTCACATCATCATCACTTCAGTGTTAATTTGCTAAATTGTAATTACGTTGCTACTATTGGCCTATTTATTTGCCTTACCTCCTCACGCCATTTGCACACACTGTATATAGTCTTTATTCCCCCCCCCCCCTATTGTGTTATTGACTGTATGTTTGTTTATGTGTAACTCTGTGTCGTTGTTTTTGTCGCACTGCTTTGCTTCATCTTGGCCAGGTCACAGTTGTAAATGAGAACTTGTTCTCAACTGGTCTACCGGGTTAAATAAAGGTGTTCTCAACTGCCTACCTGGTTAAATAAAGATGTTCACAACTGGCCTACCTGGTTAAATAAAGGTGTTCTCAACTGCCTACCTGGTTAAATAAAGGTGTTCTCAACTGCCTACCTGGTTAAATAAAGGTGTTCACAACTGGCCTACCTGGTTAAATAAAGGTGTTCTCAACTGGCCTACCTGGTTAAATAAAGGTGTTCACAACTGGCCTACCTGGTTAAATAAAGGTGTTCTCAACTGGCCTACCTGGTTAAATAAAGGTGTTCTCAACTGGCCTACCTGGTTAAATAAAGGTGTTCTCAACAAAATAAAGGTGTTCTGGCCTACCTGGTTAAATAAAGGTGTTCTCAACTGGCCTACCTGGTTAAATAAAGGTGTTCTCAAAATAAAGGTGTTCTGGCCTACCTGGTTAAATAAAGGTGTTCTCAACTGGCCTACCTGGTTAAATAAAGGTGTTCACAACTGGCCTACCTGGTTAAATAAAGGTGTTCTTCTCAACTGGCCTACCTGGTTAAATAAAGGTGTTCACAACTGGCCTACCTGGTTAAATAAAGGTGTTCTCAACTGGGTTAAATAAAGGTGTTCCAACTGCCTACCTGGTTAAATAAAGGTGTTCTCAACTGGCCTACCTGGTTAAATAAAGGTGTTCACAACTGGCCTACCTGGTTAAATAAAGGTGTTCTCAACTGGTTAAATAAAGGTGTTCTCAACTGCCTACCTGGTTAAATAAAGGTGTTCACAACTGGCCTACCTGGTTAAATAAAGGTGTTCTCAACTGGCCTACCTGGTTAAATAAAGATGTTCTCAACTGGCCTACCTGGTTAAATAAAGGTGTTCTACCTGGTTAAATTAAATAAAGGTGTTCTCAACTGGCCTACCTGGTTAAATAAAGGTGTTCTCAACTGGCCTACCTGGTTAAATAAAGGTGTTCTCAACTGGCCTACCTGGTTAAATAAAGGTGTTCTCAACTGGCCTACCTGGTTAAATAAAGGTGTTCACAACTGGCCTACCTGGTTAAATAAAGGTGTTCTCAACTGGCCTACCTGGTTAAATAAAGGTGTTCTCAACTGCCTACCTGGTTAAATAAAGGTGTTCTCAACTGCCTACCTGGTTAAATAAAGGTGTTCACAACTGGCCTACCTGGTTAAATAAAGGTGTTCTCAACTGGCCTACCTGGTTAAATAAAGGTGTTCTCAACTGGCCTACCTGGTTAAATAAAGGTGTTCTCAACTGGCCTACCTGGTTAAATAAAGGTGTTCACAACTGGCCTACCTGGTTAAATAAAGGTGTTCTCAACTGGCCTACCTGGTTAAATAAAGGTGTTCACAACTGGCCTACCTGGTTAAATAAAGGTGTTCTCAACTGGCCTACCTGGTTAAATAAAGGTGTTCACAACTGGCCTACCTGGTTAAATAAAGGTGAAATAAAAATGTAAATAAAACATTTAAAAACAAGGCTACCATTACATACTATAGCTACATGCTAGTGGAACAGTAGACTACCATTACATACTATAGCAACATGCTAGTGGAACAGTAGACTACCATTAAATACTGTAGCTACATGCCAGTGGAACAGTAGACTACCATTACATACTATAGCAACATGCTAGTGGAACAGTAGACTACCATTAAATACTGTAGCTACATGCCAGTGGAACAGTAGACTACCATTAAATACTGTAGCTACATGCCAGTGGAACAGTAGACTACCATTAAATACTGTAGCTACATGCTAGTGGAACAGTAGACTACCATTAAATACTGTAGCTACATGCCAGTGGAACAGTAGACTACCATTAAATACTGTAGCTACATGCCAGTGGAACAGTAGACTACCATTACATACTATAGCAACATGCTAGTGGAACAGTAGACTACCATTAAATACTGTAGCTACATGCCAGTGGAACAGTAGACTACCATTAAATACTATAGCAACATGCTAGTGGAACAGTAGACTACCATTACATACTATAGCAACATGCTAGTGGAACAGTAGACTACCATTAAATACTGTAGCTACATGCCAGTGGAACAGTAGACTACCATTAAATACTGTAGCTACATGCCAGTGGAACAGTAGACTACCATTAAATACTGTAGCTACATGCTAGTGGAACAGTAGACTACCATTAAATACTGTAGCTACATGCCAGTGGAACAGTAGACTACCATTAAATACTGTAGCTACATGCCAGTGGAACAGTAGACTACCATTAAATACTGTAGCTACATGCCAGTGGAACAGTAGACTACCATTAAATACTGTAGCTACATGCCAGTGGAACAGTGAAATGCCATTTTCTCTTTTCAGTAGTGTAGAAGTAAGAGACCAGCAGTTATTTGAGAGAGCTAGTAGAGGGCACCTACAGTATGATTGGGCTAGAAGAGGTCCATTCAGGAGGGAACATATTAAACATTAGACTTACCAGTAAAGTAGTGTTTGGATCGAGGACAGATTATAGACTGGCTACAGCTGCAGATCCAGGGTCCTGTTCTGGTTCTGTTCAGTGTGTCCGTCCACTCTGAGTGTCCAGGACAGTGAACTGCCAGAGTTGAGCTGCTCTGCTGGTTGTTGTTTGTCTGCCCGAGGGTCACTTCAAGCAGGGTATGGTGAAACCGTTGAGAGCCTTGCCCTCTCTCCTTCCTCGGCCAGGCGAGCCAGTACAAGTCCAGGCATGTTTCAACATGCACAGCTCAGCCAGCCCAGGCAGAGGACACCAGAGTGAATCTACTCACACACTGTAGGTGGGATGAGAGGGGAGGAGCAGAGTGAGAGGGGGGTCATATAGTATGGTTATTAAACCTTGTAGGAGCATATCAGAAACAAACCAACAGAAGTGGAAAGATCCAGAAAGAACGACTGTTGGAGGAACTTTAAACTGACATGTATATTGTGTCAGAAAATGTATGATATTATATTATTATTATTATTATTATTATATTATAATACAACATATGTACTATTTCCCCTTCAGATAGTTTTCACTTTTTGAAATGTCTGTTGTCCTCATCTTTCCGCACCCTCACTGCAGTGGAGGTCACTCACTACACGTAGAATAGACCTACTGGATTTTCTGGAGCGAAACTGCATAAATGTTTTACTTTTCCAGAAAACATCTTCAATGACCAGCAGCTACAGGAATTATAAATAGTTTGGCAAATATGTAATAGTGGTAGAATCTGCATGACTCTGGTAGCCTTCTCTAGGGGAGAATCTCAATTGCATCCTCTCTTCTCGCTCCTCAACCCCCTTCTCAAAACCCATTGGATGAGAAAGCCATAAAAAGCCCCTCCCCCTCTGATCTTCCCCTCCAATGGGATTTGAGAATGAAGCGAGGGAGGGGGGGAGGGGGGGAGGGACGCAAGGAATATGCAATTGAGATTCTCCCAAAGTCTCTGCATAGGATAGTCCTAGGGCTTTATTCAAGCAGAAGCATAACAGCTTCCATGATAGAAATGTGAAGGTCATTTGAGATTGAGCAGACATGTGTAGTGTTTAACGTAAATGCAGTCTCCTCTGAAAGCACGAACACTGCCTTTAAATTTCAATTACGCTGTGAAGCCGAACTTCCGCAATGCGGATTGAATAGAGCCCTTTTACTCTGCTGATGCTGCTCGTTTACATCCAGAAAACACACACTGCAGACTACCTACAATTACCAACGGGCCTACATGAATTACCAAAGGCAACCATGAATATTAATTACCAACAGGCCTACATGAATTACCAAAGGCAACCATGAATATTAATTACCAACAGGCCTACATGAATTACCAATGGCAACCATGAATATTAATTACCAATGGCAACCATGAATATTAATTACCAACAGGCCTACATGAATTACCAATGGCAACCATGAATATTAATTACCAATGGCAACCATGAATATGAATTACCAATGGCAACCATTAATATTAATTACCAACAGGCCTACATGAATTACCAAAGGCAACCATGAATATTAATTACCAACAGGCCTACATGAATTACCAATGGCAACCATGAATATTAATTACCAATGGCAACCATGAATATGAATTACCAATGGCAACCATTAATATTAATTACCAACAGGCCTACATGAATTACCAAAGGCAACCATGAATATTAATTACCAACAGGCCTACATGAATTACCAATGGCAACCATGAATATTAATTACCAACAGGCCTACATGAATTACCAATGGCAACCATGCATTTTAATTACCAACAGGCCTACATGAATTACCAATGGCAACCATGAATATTAATTACCAACAGGCCTACATGAATTACCAATGGCAACCATGAATTGTAATTACCAACAGGCCTACATGAATTACCAATGGCAACCATGAATTGTAATTACCAATGGCAACCATGAATTTTAATTACCAACAGGCCTACATGAATTACCAATGGCAACCATGAATTTTAATTACCAACAGGCCTACATGAATTACCAATGGCAACCATTAATATTAATTACCAACAGGCCTACATGAATTACCAATGGCAACCATGAATATTAATTACCAACAGGCCTACATGAATTACCAACAGGCCTACATGAATTACCAATGGCAACCATGAATTTTAATTACCAACAGGCCTACATGAACTACCAATGGCAACCATGAATATGAAGTACCAATGGCAACCATGAATATTAATTACCAACAGGCCTACATGAACTACCAATGGCAACCATGAATATGAATTACCAATGGCAACCATGCATATTAATTACCAACAGGCCTACATGAACTACCAATGGCAACCATGAATATGAATTACCAATGGCAACCATGCATATTAATTACCAACAGGCCTACATGAACTACCAATGGCAACCATGCATATTAATATGACAATAAGACATGACATCGTGGATGAAGATGCTCAATTCACATAAAAAAGTGTATGTTTTATGTTTTAGGATTTTTTTTTACAAAATAATAATCTCATTATATTTCTAATGAAATGTATCAAGAACTACCTTCAGTGGTAGATGATGGCAATGGAAGGGGCTCCAGATGTTAAACTGGCAAGGTCGCATAATATTTCTCCTTTTCTATAATTATGAATATTGCAGCCGTGCAAAAAAGACAAGGATATTGTTTTTTGGCAAAACGTTTCCTGATTAATCTTGGATATGCGCAACCAGATCTGGAGCACCGCCCAACGTGTTGCAGGTAGATCTCTGACTTTCAAACTGTATCATGTCACTTTTTGTGTAAAATGCTAATTTCCAGATCACTGTAAAATTATAAGGTCTCTCACTCTCTCTCTCTCTCTGTCTCTCTCCTCTCTCCTCACTCTCCTCTCTCCTCTCGCTGTCTCTCACTCTCTCTCTCTCTCTGTCTCTCTCCTCACTCTCCTCTCTCCTCTCGCTGTCTCTCTCTCTCCTCTCTCTCCTCTCTCTCTCTATCTCCTCTCTCCTCACTCACCTCTCTCTTCTCTCTCCTCACTCTCTCCTCACTCTCTCCTCACTCTGCTCTCTCTCCTCACTCTCTCCTCTCTCTCTCCTCACTCTCTCCTCACTCTCTCCTCACTCTGCTCTCTCTCCTCACTCTCTCCTCTCTCTCTCCTCTCACTCTCTCCTCACTCACCTCTCTCTCCTCTCCTCTCTCCTCACTCTCTCCTCTCTCACCTCTCTCTCCTCTCTGGATGTGTGTGGATGTGTGTCCCAGCCGCCCCTCTGCAGTAGAGAGAGAGAGAGAGAGAGAGAGAGAGACAGAGAGAGAGAGAGAGAGAGAGAGAGAGAGAGAGAGAGAGAGAGAGAGAGATGGAACCAGAGAAGGTATAGCTCCACAATTCTGCCACAACTTCCGCTAGAGCAGTGATGACCTCACAGTACCCTCCAGTGGAACTCAGAGTGGAACTGCTCTATTCCCCGTGTAGTGCACTATACAGGGAATAGGGTGCAGTTTGGGATACACACTACATCTCGTTCCAGTAGAAGCTATAGAATAGTCCGCTGGATGTTGATTGTGCATGATATCGTTGATTAAGTTTTTATTTTATATTTTTTAAATATATAAAATCAGAGCTGGGTTTATAATGTAAATGTATCATGTTTTAATATATGCTATATTATGCCATGGTACCCTCCAGTGCAGCTCAACGATCCTTCTGTAAAAGCTACTTTAGTATTAATCAGCTGTATATTCCTGCTGACAGGAGGAACTGTGATGATGTTGATGATAATATAGGGCTGTAACTGAACAAGATCATTTTAATACCGTGGCATTACTATATGAAATCAGATATAGTTTATATTTTCATTACTATATACCCTTTTGTTTTGGTGAGATCATGATAACCAAATCATTCATAAAGCGTATTTATCTGCTTTAAAAAATAAAAATAAATAAATAAGCATTACAATTTTTTTATTTTTTATTTTTTTTTGTAATAAAAGAAAATCGAACTGTTGTTACAACCTCATCATATCATCACATTCCCCGCTTTTAACGCGTTCATTTCTGGCACATATATTGAAGGAGGCCCCAACTGCCCCACAGTTGCACACATCTATCCCTCCCTCTTGGAGGGTAACGTGCCAGTGGGGGAAACGAGAGGAAAAAAAGAGAGAACTCTTACCCCAGCAAGTTCAAAGCTTGCTGCATTTATTACATCATCAGGAAGTGGAGCTAGCGCCTGAATGGGACAATGCACCATTAGGGGGAGAGGAGAGGAGAAAAAAGGGAGGAGGAGGAGGAGAGGAGAGGGGGAGGAGAGAAGAAAGGGGGAGGAGAGGAGAAAGGGGGAGGAGAAGAGAGGAGGATGAGAGGAGAGGAGAGGCTAAAGGAGGAGGAGAGGAGAGAGGGATGAGAGGCGAGGAGGACAGCCAGGCAGGCAGCTGATCTGGCAAATGAACGGTCGTACAGGGTCGTACACCCCCCCCCCCTTTCCTCCTTCTGGGCCTCCTCCTGCTCACGCAGGCATCTCCCCCATCTCCCCCTGCTCCTTGTCCTCTCCCCAACTCACTCACCCCCAGCCTGTAGACAGACCGCTCAAAGCCGGCCAGTAGCTACCTCTCTCTCTCTGCACCATGTGACTGCTGACTAGAGTGCGCCTGCCTACTGCCACGATAGTCCAACCAGCACTGCAGAATTCAGCAACTGAGCTAACTGTTCACACTGCTGCAGGACACTGCAGGGCTGCTGCTGTTTTCTGTTCTGCTGGCTGGCTGATGCTCACACACACACACAGACACACACACACAGACACACACACACAGACACACACACACACACACACACACACACACACACACACACACACACACACACACACACACACTCTTTTCCCTCACTCAGGCAAATTGCTCAAGGATGATGGAGAGTGGTAATGGTGGGACAGAACAGAACCAGTGCTCTGCTGCTGCCTACAGTTTTAGGAGGGGTAAGAGGAAGGGAGTGGGAGAGGGGGAAGGAGGAGGGGTAGGGGGTAGGAGGAGGGGTAGGGGGAAGGAGGAGGGGTAGGGGGAAGGAGGAGGGGTAGGGGAAGGAGGAAGGGTGGAAGGGGGAAGGAGGAAGGGGAGGAGGAAAGGGTGGAAGAGGGGAGGAGGAAAGGGGAGGGGTCCTGAATTACATAGGTGCAGAGCAGTATGATTGTGATGCACTGTGCAGGGGCAATGGGACTCTTGAGAGATTGGGGGAGGGAGAGATGGAGCGGGAGGGAGGGAGGGAGAGAGAGACTACAGTAAAAGGAAACTAGAGAAGAGGAGAAGGGGGAGGGAGGGAGAGATGGAGAGAGAGAGAGAGAGAGAGAGAGAGAGAGACTACAGTAAAAGGAAACTAGAGAGGAGGGAGGGAGGGAGGGAGAGGGAGAGGGAGAGAGAGAGACTACAGTAAAAGGAAACTAGAGAGGAGGGGAAGGGGGAGGGTTGAGGTGCAAGGAAAGAACATCAGGTGAGTGCGGCAATTTGATTTCTGTCAGTGCAGCTGCAGCAGAGCACCCCCAATCAGGAGTGACAGAGAACCCCGCCCCCTCAGTAAAAATAAGAGACAGAGAGAGAAAGACCCCCCTTAGTAAAACTGCAGATGTTAAGAATGATGGCAGGCCCCAGTTCTGGCACGGATGTGAAAGTACGTTATAGTATCAGCCGCCTGTCCTCTGTCCTGTCCTCTGTCCTGTCCTCTACCCTGTCCTAGCCTGTCCAGTCCTCTGTCCTCTGTCCTGGCCTGTCCTGTCCTCTGCCCTGTCCTCTGTCCTGTCCTCTGTCCTGTCCTCTGTCCTGGCCTGTCCTCTGTCCTGTCCTGTCCCCTGTCCTGTCTATCCTCTGCCCTGTCCTGTCCCCTGTCCTCTGTCCTATCCTCTGCCCTGTCCTGTCCTCTGTCCTATCCTCTGCCCTGTCCTGTCTCCTGTCCTCTGTCCTATCCTCTGCCCTGTCCCCTGTCCTCTGTCCTATCCTCTGCCCTGTCCTGTCCTCTGTCCTGTCCTCTGCCCTGTCCTCTGTCCTATCCTCTGCCCTGTCCTCTGTCCTGTCCTCTGTCCTGCTAGAGAATAACTACAGATATTTATCCTCATCCTCACGCTACTGAAGATATGTTCTTTGCTCTTTTGTTCTCATGGAAGACTCAATCAATCGTTATTTATAAAACTTTTTTTTTAAATGTCAGCAGTTGTCACAACATGCTTCACAGTTACCTGGCCTAAACCCCAACAACCTGGCCTAAACCTGGCCTAAACCCCAACAACCTGGCCTAAACCCCAACAACCTGGCCTAAACCCCAACAACCTGGCCTGGCCTAAACCCCAACAACCTGGCCTAAACCCCAACAACCTGGCCTGGCCTAAACCCCAACGTCCTGGCCTAAACCCCAACAACCTGGACTAAACCCCAAAAATCTGGCCTAAACCCCAACGTCTTGGACTAAACCCCAACAACCTGACCTAAACCCCAACATCCTGGCCTAACCCCCAACAACCTGGCCTGGCCTAAACCCCAACAACCTGGCCTAAACCCCAACAACCTGGCCTAAACCCCAACAACCTGGCCTAAACCCCAACAACCTGGCCTGGCCTAAACCCCAACAACCTGGCCTGGCCTAAACCCCAACAACCTGGCCTAAACCCCAACAACCTGGCCTGGCCTAAACCCCAACAACCTGGCCTGGCCTAAACCCCAACGACCTGGCCTAAACCCCAACAACCTGGACTAAACCCCAACAACCTGGCCTAAACCCCAACGACTTGGCCTAAACCCCAACAACCTGGCCTAAACCCCAACATCCTGGCCTAACCCCCAACAACCTGGCCTGGCCTAAACCCCAACAACCTGGCCTGGCCTAAACCCCAACAACCTGGCCTGGCCTAAACCACAACAACCTGGCCTAAACCCAAACAACCTGGCCTAAACCCCAACAACCTGCCCTAAACCCCAACAACCTGACAAAAGAAAGGCCGTTTTCTTTCAAGGTCTTAACACAGTGACCTAAAGATGAACCCCTAACCCTGCACACCAATCAGAAAGACCACCACCTGGATTCACAATGAACCTCTAGGTTGCAGGTGAGCACTAGTTCAGGTACCCTTAACTTCACCTTCACTCAGACATAAACTAAACAAACAAAATAACAGGATCATCTATTCTAATGGTCTTTGGGGGCAATACACATATCGATACACTAGCATGATCAATCATTCAATCAAATGTATTTTATGAAAAGCCTTTTAATAACATCAGTAGTTGTCACAAAGTGCTTTACAGATTACCCGGCCTAAAAACCCCAAAGAGCAAACACTAACCTAGAGTCCTAGAGGGTGATGAGAGAGAGAGAGAGAGAGAGAGAGAGAGAGAGAGAGAGAGAGAGAGAGAGAGAGAGAGAGAGAGAGAGAGAGAGAGAGAACAAGGACAAAGAGAGAGAGAAAGAGAGAGAGAGAGAGAGAGAGAGAGAGAGAGAGAGAGAGAGAGAGAGAGAGAGAGAGAGCGAGAACAAGGACAAAGAGAGAGAGAGACAGAGAGAGAGAGAGAGCAAAGAGAGAGAGGGAGAGGGACAGAAAGGAAAGAGAGAGAGAGAGAGAGAGAGAGAGAGAGAAGAGCAAAGAGAGAGAGAGCAAGGACAGAGAGAGAGAGAGCCTTTTGCAAGTGAAGTGCAAAAGAGACAAGTCTAGGAGAGAGAGTTCTGCTCTGCAGTACTGAGAGAATGATGAGCCTCTCTCTCTCCTTTTGTCCCTCTCCCTCTCTATCTTTGCTCTCTCACTCTCACTCTCTCCTTGCTCTCTCTCTGTCGCTCTCTCGCTCTCTCGCTCTCTCTCTCTCTCTCTCTCTTTGTCCTTGTTCTCACTCTCTCTCTCTCTCTCTCTATGTCCTTGTTCTCACTCTCTCTCTCTCTCTCTCTCTCTCTTTGTCCTTGTTCTCGCTCTCTTGTTCTCTCTCTCTCTCTCTCTCTCTCTCAATTCCATTCAATTCAATTCAAGGGGCTTTATTGGCATGGGAAACATGTGTTAACATTGCCAAAGCAAGTGAGGTAGATAATATACAAAAGTGAAATATTGTTTATTGAAATAAATAAAGTGAAATATTGTTTATTGAAATAAATATAAAACAACCTCTCTCTCTCTCTCTCTCTATAGTATATACTGGTAGCTGGTAGTATATAATATGTAGGCTCACATGCACACACAAGCTGTATAATGATCATAAACAGTATATATTATATGATGTATACTCTTAGACAGACAACTCTTTAAGGTCACCTCCATTCATGTTTCATTTACCTGCAGCTTTCTTTCAATAATAAACATAATAAACATCAAAATGATGTTCACTCACTGACTCCTCTGTTTTGTGCTCAATCTTCTGCACTAAGACACAACTTCATGATGACTTCACTGCAGCAGAAAGTCCCTCTGTCTGTCCCGTCCCGTGCAGGCCGTTCCTCTAGCCAAACGGCACCCTATTCCCTGCGTAGTGCACTACTTTTGACCAGGGCCCACAGGGTGTAGTGCACTACGTACGGAGTAGGAGGGTTCTATTTTGGGACATCAGTTCCTACAGCTCCTTATCGGTTCATCAGTTTGTGTCTTGATGTTAACATGCATAGTGAAATGTCTTTCTTACAAGCGCCAAACACACACACACACACAAAACGCAGTAATCAATATCAACGTAATCAATATTCACCTGGCACAACTTACCTATCATATCACCTGGCCAATGAGACGATGAACCAACTGAAGCAGCTGTCCTAAGCCAAAGAACCGGGAAAACTACGTAGCATACCAAGACAACTCACAGAGCAAACTACGCAGGAAGCTGTGATTCACGGACTTATATTAACGTCTACCTTCCTTGCTTACCAAAATCTAACAAAGTAAATAAGGGATAACCTTTGTACGTAAAGACTCTGTCACATTCAAGAACAGATCGGTGTTTCTCCTGAGTCATTTCTCAGTGGAGTGCAGTGCAGTGCAGCAATCCACCGACTGCCTGCTATCTGACACACTCCTGCTATTTAAAGCCTCTCAGAGCAACCTTCTACCATGTGTTAAACATGGATGGGAGAGCAGCAGAGCCGCAGTGCTCTGTGACTGTCACGGCCGATCACTAACTGGCTAGCTGGGGCTCTGTGACTGTCACGGCCGATCACTAACTGGCTAGCTGGGGCTCTGTGACTGTCACGGCCGATCACTAACTGGCTAGCTGGGGCTCTGTGACTGTCACGGCCGATCACTAACTGGCTAGCTGGGGATCTGTGACTGTCACGGCCGATCACTAACTGGCCAGCTGGTGCTCTGTGACTGTCACGGCCGACCACTAACTGGCTAGCTGGGGCTCTGTGACTGTCACGGCCGACCACTAACTGGCTAGCTGGGGCTCTGTGACTGTCACGGCCGACCACTAACTGGCTAGCTGGGGCTCTGTGACTGTCACGGCCGACCACTAACTGGCTAGCTGGTGCTCTGTGACTGTCACGGCCGATCACTAACTGGCTAGCTGGGGCTCTGTGACTGTCACGGCCGACCACTAACTGGCTAGCTGGGGCTCTGTGACTGTCACGGCCGATCACTAACTGGCTAGCTGGGGCTCTGTGACTGTCACGGCCGACCACTAACTGGCTAGCTGGGGCTCTGTGACTGTCACGGCCAATCACTAACTGGCTAGCTGGGGCTCTGTGACTGTCACGGCTGACCATTAACTGGCTAGCTGGTGCTCTGTGACTGTCACGGCCGACCACTAACTGGCTAGCTGGTGCTCTGTGACTGTCACGGCCGATCACTATCTATCTAGCTATCTAGCTATCTATCCGCTCAGAGCTACTATAACTGTGACAGCAGACTGCGAGTCAGACAGTCATTATATTACTATGGTCAGACAGTCATTATATTACTATGGTCAGACAGTCATTATATTACTATGGTCAGACAGTCATCATATTACTATGGTCAGACAGTCAGTATATTACTATGGTCAGACAATTACTATGGTCAGACAGTCATTATATTACTATGGTCAGACTGTCATTATATTACTATGGTCAGACAGTCATTATATTACTATGGTCAGACAGTCATTATATTACTATGGTCAGACAGTCATTATATTACTATGGTCAGACAGTCATTATATTACTATGGTCAGACTGTCATTATATTACTATGGTCAGACAGTCATTATATTACTATGGTCAGACAGTCATTATATTACTATGGTCAGACTGGCATAGACAGCTGTAAGGCTCCTTTAAGAATCACTGGGTCAGCATCACAGAAAGAGAGAGAGCCATGTTAAGGATAAATAAATGACCGTGAGAGAAAATGAACCCTGTGTTACTGCAAGCAGACTCCACCAAAAGGCTATCCAGCCCACAGAAGAAGAGTTTTAAATTACCAGCATATAGTCCTGAAGACGAAGCCTGAAGAACGAGCTGCAGCGTCACACAAACACCGAAAACTTCCGTTACTCACGGACTCTGTCTTTCGTCTGTTCAGTGGAGCTGCTGCTGCTGCTGCTGGAAGAGGAGATTATTGTAGCTTCCTTCACGTCGCCGCAAAGTTGACTGCTGCATTGCCTCCTGAACAGAATGACATTGTTTGCTCTCTCTCTCTCGCTCTCTCTCTCTCTCTATCCCTCACTCCTCCTCCTTCTCCTGCTCTGTGCTCTCTATTGCTTCCCCTCCTCCTCCTCCTCTTCCTCCTCTTCCTCCTCCTCCTTCTCCTGTTTCGCATGCTCTACTGGCAGCACAAACTGCACCGCTCAGCAGTGTTTCCCCTCTCTTTCTCTCTCGCCCTCTCGCTCTCTCTCTCTCTCTCTCTCTACCTCTCTTTCTCTCTCTCTCTCTACCTCTCTCTCTCTCTCTCTCTCTCTCTACCTCTCTCTCTCTCTCTCTACCTCTCTTTCTCTCTCTCTCTCTACCTCTCTCTCTACCTCTCTCTCTCTACCTCTCTCTCTCTCTCTCTCTCTCTACCTCTCTCTCTCTCTCTCTACCTCTCTCTCTCTCTCTCTACCTCTCTCTCTCTCTCTCTCTCTCTCTACCTCTCTCTCTCTCTCTCTCTCTCTACTGCAGCACAGCGGATCCTGCATCATGAGGGGAGAGAGAGAGGAGGGCTGCTCTGCGTATCTGAGTGGGACAGCACTTTTAAAGGGGAACAAGGCAGCAGTAACCGACAGGGTCAGTGTGTGTGAACAAGGCAGCAGTAACCTACAGGGTCAGTGTGTTGTCCCTAATGCCCCCCTATTCTTGTGGTAAAAGGTAAAAAGGTACAAATAAAATTCCCTGGTCAAGAGTAGTGCACTATAAACTAATGGCATAGGGTGCCATTTGGGTCACAGTTATGTTTGCATAGCCTTAGACCACCCTCCCCCTCACCTCACCCCCTCCATCCCCCTAGCAGGGGTAGGTGTGAAGAGGAGGAGGAGGAGGAGGAGGAGGAGGGGTGAAGAGCAGGTGGAGGAGGAGGGGTGAAGAAGAGGAGGAGGAGGAGGGGTGAAGAGGAGGAGGAGGAGGGGGTGAAGAGGAGGGGGGAAGAGGAGGAGGAGGAGGGGTGAAGGGGAGGAGGAGGGGTGAAGGGAGGAGGAGGGGTGAAGAGGAGGAGGAGGGACCCTCTTGCGAGGAGTTTGTTGGGTCCCTCCTCCTCCCTCTTGCGAGGAGTTTGTTGGGTCCCTCCTCCTCCTCTTCACCCCTCCTCCTCCCCTTCAAAAAACTCCTCGCAAGAGGGTCCCTCCTCCTCCCCTTCACCCCTCCTCCTCCTCCCCTTCACCCCTCCTCCTCCTCTTCACCCCTCCTCTTCACCCCCTCCTCCTCCTCCTCTTCACCCCTCCTCCTCCTCCTCTTCTTCACCCCTCCTCCTCCTCCTCCTCTTCACCCCTCCTCCTCCTCCTCCTCTTCACACCTACCCCTCCTACTCTTCACCCCTCCTCCTCCTCCTCCTCCTCCTCCTCTTCACCCCTCCTCCTCCTCCTCTTCACCCCTCCTCCTCCTCTTCACCCCTCCTCCACCTCTTCACCCCCCTTCTCCACCTCTTCACCCCTCCTCCTCCTCCTCTTCACCCCTCCTCCACCTCTTCACCCCCCTTCTCCTCCTCTTCACCCCTCCTCCTCCTCTTCACTCCTCCTCCTCCTCTTCACCCCCTTCTCCTCCTCTTCACCCCTCCTCCTCCTCTTCACCCCTCCTCCTCCTCTTCACCCCTTCTCCTCCTCTTCACCCCTCCTCCTCCTCTTCACCCCTCCTCCTCCTCTTCACCCCCTCCTCCTCCTCTTCACCCTCCTCCTCCTCTTCACCCCCCTTCTCCTCCTCTTCACCCCTCCTCCTCCTCTTCACTCCTCCTCCTCCTCTTCACCCCTCCTCCTCCTCTTCACCCCTCCTCCTCCTCCTCTTCTTCACCCCTCCTCCTCCTCTTCACCCCTCCTCCTCCACTTCACACCTCCTCCTCCTCCTCTTCACCCCTCCTCCTCCTCTTCACCCCCTCCTCCTCCTCTTCACCCCTCCTCCTCCTCTTCACCCCCCTCCTCCTCCTCTTCACCCCTCCTCCTCCTCTTCACCCCTCCTCCTCCTCTTCACCCCCTCCTCCTCCTCTTCACCCCCCCTCCTCCTCTTCACCCCTCCTCCTCCTCTTCACCCCTCCTCCTCCTCTTCACCCCTCCTCCTCCTCCTCTTCTTCACCCCTCCTCCTCCTCTTCACCCCTCCTCCTCCTCTTCACCCCTCCTCCTCCTCTTCACTCCTCCTCCTCCTCTTCACTCCTCCTCCTCCTCTTCACCCCTCCTCCTCCTCTTCACCCCTCCTCCTCCTCCTCTTCTTCACCCCTCCTCCTCCTCCTCCTCATCTTCACACCTACCCCTCCTACTCTTCACCCCTCCTCCTCCTCTTCACCCCCTTCTCCTCCTCTTCACCCCTCCTCCTCCTCTTCACCCCCCCTTCTCCTCCTCTTCACCCCTCCTCCTCCTCCTCTTCACCCCTCCTCCTCCACTTCACCCCTCCTCCTCCTCCTCCTCTTCTTCACCCCTCCTCCTCCTCTTCACCCCTCCTCCTCCTCTTCACCCCTCCTCCTCATCTTCACCCCTCCTCCTCCTCCTCTTCTTCACCCCTCCTCCTCCTCCTCCTCTTCACCCCTCCTCCTCCTCCTCCTCCTCCACTTCACCCCTCCTCCTCCTCTTCACCCCTCCTCCTCTCCACCCCCCCCCTCCTCCACTTCACCCCTCCTCCTCCTCCTCCTCTTCACCCCTCCTCCTCTCCACCCCTCCCCCTCATCTTCACCCCCTTCTCCTCCTCTTCACCCCCTCCTCCTCCTCCTCCTCCTCCTCCTCCTCCTCCTCCTCTTCACCCCTCCTCCTCTCCACCCCTCCCCTCCTCCACTTCACCCCTCCTCCTCCTCCTCTTCACCCCTCCTCCTCTCCACCCCTCCCCTCCTCTTCACCCCCTTCTCCTCCTCTTCACCCCCCTTCTCCTCCTCTTCACCCCTCCTCCTCCTCTTCACTCCTCCTCCTCCTCTTCACCCCTCCTCCTCCTCTTCACCCCTCCTCCTTCTCCTCATCTTCACACCTACCCCTCCTACTCTTCACCCCTCCTCCTCCTCTTCACCCCCCTTCTCCTCCTCTTCACCCCTTCTCCTCCTCTTCACCCCTCCTCCTCCTCTTCACCCATCCTCCTCCTCTTCACCCCTCCTCCTCCTCCTCTTCTTCACCCCTCCTCCTCCTCCTCCTCTTCACCCCTCCTCCTCCTCATCTTCACACCTACCCCTCCTACTCTTCACCCCTCCTCCTCCTCTTCACCCCTCCTCCTCCTCCTCTTCTTCACCCCTCCTCCTCCTCCTCCTCTTCACCCCTCCTCCTCCTCATCTTCACACCTACCCCTCCTACTCTTCACCCCTCCTCCTCCTCTTCACCCCCTTCTCCTCCTCTTCACCCCTCCTTCTCCTCTTCACCCCCTCCCTCCTCCTCCTCCTCCTCCTCCTCTTCACCCCTCCTCCTCTCCACCCCTCCCCCTCCTCCACTTCACCCCTCCTCCTCCTCCTCTTCACCCCTCCTCCTCTCCACCCCTCCCCTCCTCCACTTCACCCCTCCTCCTCCTCCTTCTTCTCTTTACCCCTCCTCCTCCTCTTCACCCCTCCCCTCCTCCATTTCACCCCTCCTCCTCCTCTTCACCCCTCCCCCTCCTCCTCCTCCTCCTCCTCCTCCTCCTCCTCCTTCATCCTCCGCTTTATACATTTTTAAATAGTGCAGCCAAAATATTACACCATCTTTTCAGGATTACAGTAGTGTATACACACACACACACACACACACACACACACACACTCCGCTTCAGAAGTACCAGATTTTATGATTCTCTGGTTGTCCTTATGTCATACTGCCTCTCCGTTCCTTCTAATGTAACATCCCCACTGGGCGTCTCATTTAATGTAACATCCCCACTGGGCGTCTCATCTAACGTAACATCTCATCTAATGTAACATCCCCACTGGGCGTCTCATCTAAGGTAACATCTCATCTAATGTAACATCCCCACTGGGCGTCTCATCTAATGTAACATCTCCACTGGGCGTCTCATCTAATGTAACATCTCATCTAATGTAACATCCCCACTGGGCGTCTCATCTAAGGTAACATCTCATCTAATGTAACATCCCCACTGGGCGTCTCATCTAATGTAACATCCCCACTGGGCGTCTCATCTAATGTAACATCCCCACTGGGCATCTCATCTAATGTAACATCTCATCTAATGTAACATCCCCACTGGGCGTCTCATCTAATGTAACATCCCCACCGGGGGTCTCATCTAATGTAACATCTCATCTAATGTAACATCCCCACTGGGCGTCTCATCTAATGTAACATCCCCACTGGGGGTCTCATTTAATGTAACATCCCCACTGGGCGTCTCATCTAACGTAACATCTCATCTAATGTAACATCCCCACTGGGCGTCTCATCTAAGGTAACATCTCATCTAATGTAACATCCCCACTGGGCGTCTCATCTAATGTAACATCTCATCTAATGTAACATCCCCACTGGGCGTCTCATCTAAGGTAACATCTCATCTAATGTAACATCCCCACTGGGGGTCTCATCTAATGTAACATCCCCACTGGGCGTCTCATCTAATGTAACATCCCCACTGGGCGTCTCATCTAATGTAACATCCCCACTGGGCGTCTCATCTAATGTAACATCTCATCTAATGTAACATCCCCACTGGGCGTCTCATCTAATGTAACATCCCCACTGGGCGTCTCATCTAAGGTAACATCTCATCTAATGTAACATCCCCACTGGGCGTCTCATCTAATGTAACATCTCATCTAATGTAACATCCCCACTGGGCGTCTCATCTAATGTAACATCCCCACTGGGCGCCTCATCTAACGTAACATCTCATCTAATGTAACATCCCCACTGGGCGTCTCATCTAATGTAACATCCCCACTGGGCGTCTCATCTAATGTAACATCTCATCTAATGTAACATCCCCACTGGGGGTCTCATCTAATGTAACATCTCATCTAATGTAACATCCCCACTGGGCGTCTCATCTAAGGTAACATCTCATCTAATGTAACATCCCCACTGGGCGTCTCATCTAATGTAACATCTCATCTAATGTAACATCCCCACTGGGCGTCTCATCTAATGTAACATCTCATCTAATGTAACATCCCCACTGGGCGTCTCATCTAAGGTAACATCTCATCTAATGTAACATCCCCACTGGGCGTCTCATCTAACGTAACATCTCATCTAATGTAACATCCCCACTGGGCGTCTCATCTAAGGTAACATCTCATCTAATGTAACATCCCCACTGGGCGTCTCATCTAACGTAACATCTCATCTAATGTAACATCCCCACTGGGGGTCTCATCTAATGCAACATCCCCACTGGGCGTCTCATCTAACGTAACATCCCCACTGGGCATCTCATCTAATGTAACATCTCATCTAATGTAACATCCCCACTGGGCGTCTCATCTAATGTAACATCCCCACTGGGCGTCTCATCTAACGTAACATCCCCACTGGGATGTTCTTTAAAGGTTCCCAGAACACATTTAATCTGTTCTTTAAAAGGATCCCAGAACACATTTAATCTGCTCTTTCAAAAGGTTCCCAGAACACATTTAATCTGTTCTTTAAAAGGTTCCCAGAACACATGTAATCTGCTCTTTTAAAAGGTTCCCAGAACACATTTAATCTGTTCTTTAAAAGGTTCCCAGAATATTTCTTTAGGTTGTGGGAACAGCCTGGTGGGAACACTGTGGGACTAGGTGTGTGCCGACATGGCCATACCCGTAGTCATACTCATATCTGTTAATTGACAGTTGATAGTCGGATCGGAATTGGAGGAAACAGAAATGTTTTAATATGCCCAAGTAGATGTTGGCAAAATACCTCCCTGCACGTGTATAGACCAAACAAGTTGCAGGTTAGGAGCAACGTGCAGAGGGGTGTTTGTTTGTCTGTGTGTGTCTGACCTCTGTCTGTGTGTCCTCAACTTGCAGCAGGCAGACCAGTTTTCTGTCACTCAGTCTGAATGCGCATCGGCATTTCATGTCCTCGCCCCACTTGTTAGATATTGTGCACGTTGATAGCTTGAGAGCAAACGTCCTCGCCATGTGGTTTATCATAGTAGTAGACAAACAGGAGGCAGCAGCAGGCTGAATGATCAGACCCAAACAGAGAAGTGAAAGTGATGGGAGTGGTTGGCGAATAACCGCAGTCAACCTGAAATATTGTGTGGATAAAGGCCGAGTGGGTTAGGGTGTTGAATAAAGAGAAAATAAAAACCTTTTCTTTTTTTTTTATCCATAAATGTATTTCTTGATGAGTTTATATCTATAGGCTACATTGAGTTTATATCTATAGGCTACATTGAGTTTATATCTATAGGCTACATTGAGTTTATATCTATAGGCTACTTTGAGTTTATATCTATAGGCTACTTTGAGTTTATATCTATAGGCTACATTGAGTTTATATCTATAGGCTACTTTGAGTTTATATCTATAGGCTACATTGAGTTTATATCTATAGGCTACTTTGAGTTTATATCTATAGGCTACTTTGAGTTTATATCTATAGGCTACATTGAGTTTATATCTATAGGCTACTTTGAGTTTATATCTATAGGCTACTTTGAGTTTATATCTATAGGCTACTTTGAGTTTATACCTATAGGCTACATTGAGTTTATATCTATAGGCTACTTTGAGTTTATATCTATAGGCTACTTTGAGTTTATATCTATAGGCTACGTTGAGTTTTTACCTGTCATTGTTTTATACCATCTGACATTAGTGCGAAAGCCTACGCTTTACGGCCTAACTGAACATGTGTAAAATAGTCTACACGGCCAATCTCCAAATGCTTTTGGGAACAGGCAGTAAACATTCATGTCAATCCACTAGTGGTGTAAAGTACTTAAGTAAAAATACTTCATAGTACTACTTAAGTAAAACAAATACTTCATGGTACTACTTAAGTAAAAAATACTTCATAGTACTACTTAAGTAAAAAATACTTTATAGTACTACTTTATAATACTACATTTTTGGGGGGTATCTGTACTTTGCTTTACTATTACATGCAGTACATTTTAACAATTACATTTACTTTTGTTACTTAGGTATATTTAAAACCAAATATTTTTAGACTTTTATTCAAGTAGTATTTTACTGGGTGACTTTCCATTTTACTTGAGTCATTTTCTATGAAGGTATCTTTACTTTGACTCAAGTATGACAATTGGGTACTTTTTCCACCCCTACAATCCACTGAGGCAAAAAGGACATTGTCGATTTGAAGTTTAATTCAATAAGACAAAAGCTGCGAAAGGAGAGTTGAAAATAAGGAGAAGAGAGGAGCCAGATTTGGCGAAGCGGTAAAAGAGGATGATGATTGCGACGCGTCATACAAATTCAACAGTCACAAGACAGTGCTTCAAATAAGCCTATGGAATGTCAAGGAAACTGTAGTCTATACTGTTTAGATGGGTTAAATGGAAACCGCAATCTGGACACTGACTGTAGGTCGATAACCTCTCACATAATCTTAATAATAAGTCCTGTAGAATTAATAATTTATTGTAGTAAAATTATACACCTATATGTAGGCAAAATGTTGACTTGGGAACAGGAGTGGAGAATTTTCTTTATTTTTATTTCAACATCTTGAGAGAAATGCGCGTGCTCATTAAATACCATCTGCAGAGGTCCTGTCTTTATCAGTGTCATAAAAGCTGATAGCATTTCAACCACATTAAATATGCATTGAAGTCGAACTGAAATAATATCAGAAACACTTTGGTCGTTTTCACAGATTTCCGTTTCCTTATAACTGGTCAAACTGATGTAATTTAGACATTTTGCACAGACAATCGTTCCTGGTTTTTTTTTTGCGTTATTTCATTTTCTCCCCGGTCCCTAAACATCTGCTCCATGAAAGAAGATGACAGGGAAATGTTTTACCAATGTCAACTAGAGCGAAGAATTCATTCTATCGATCTATTACATTATTCTGTTGAGCAACGTTTTATTTTGTGTTGTAGTGCAACATATAGCAACAGAAAGAAACTACATGTATCTCATTATAGACAAGTTGACGAACAAATAGCCTGCCAAAATGTCGGAAATTATAAGAAGAAACATGTCGAAATCAGGCAATAACAACAACAAAAACCCTGCACCCCCTGTCAAAAATTGTTAATTTGACTAGGCTATAGCGCATTTTCTATATTTGCAGGTTAGGGTTGGGTGTGGGCCTTAGATTGAACTTTATGACGTTTAGCTCGGTGATTGCAGACGGATCAAACAGCTGACCCGTACACCACTAGCGAGCGAATAGAGAAATACAATTTTAACTCTATCCAATCAGAACAGGAGAATCAACGCCCTTCTCTTTACAGACAGGCAAACTAGCCAGTTGAGTTATTTAGATCGCGTACATTCGCACCTCACTTGACTGACATGAGAAAGATTCGTGCTGGCCACGAAATTATTTTTTTTCACAATCACGGATAATTACAAAAAATACTCGGATCATATTCGTATCCAGAAAATTGCCCATATCACGTTGCGATAGTCGTTTTGTCCGACTACTTGGCACACCTCTAGTGGGGACATCACAAAATATATGTTTCCAAAACACAAAAACTGTCCGGTTGTGTGGATAATTCTACAATGTTTCTTTTAGGCTGTATAAAACATTCACCTGGTGTTACAAGAACGTTCCCAGAACACATTTAGTATTTATTTTATTTTAAACGTTCCCAGAATGTGTCTTTAGGTTGTGGGATCATTGTGGGGATATGAACAACAGATCGGTTCCCAAAACACTAAAACTGTCCGGTTGTACTGACATTCAGATACTGTTCGTATCAGGGTGAAACAGGAGATTCCTATAATGTAAAAATGTTGACAGAACACCTGGTAAAATTCTTTAAAGGTTCCCAGAACATTTAATTCATTTATGGGAGTAGTAAGAATATTTTTTGTGATATTCACATATAATCTGTTTATGAAGTTCATAGCATATTTTGTTTTTAAGCATAATATTTGATTGATGTACACTCAATATACATTTGACCATGTCTTGGAGTTCCTCAGAACATGTACAATAACCACAATGTTCTCAGAATGTACATTTGTTGAGTTCTAAAGACAGGTTTTTTTTTTGTTTAAAAAAAAGAATCCTCTGCACCACCAGGGAAGCTCTCAAATATATATATTTCTTTCAGTACATAGCCATGGCAGTATGGTCAATCAGGAATTCCATGCTTCCTTTTTAAAAATCCTTCTTAGACTGGGATATACTGGTAACTGAGTTGTTCACCACCCTCTTCATATGCTGTGTACTTCTGGGCCCATATTTACAAGGTGTCCAAGACTATGAGTGCTGATCTATGTGTGCTTTTCAGATCATAAACAACAAGGGGACAAGGGGATCTTTTGCACTCCATTATTTCTATCTCTACTTTGCACATTCTTCCACTGCAAATATAACATGCTAGTGTTTTACTTGCTATATTGTATTTACTTTACCTCCCTTATCTCACCTCATTTGCTCACATTGTATATAGACTTATTTTTCTACTGTATCATTGACTGTATGTTTGTTTTACTCCATGTGTAACTCTGTGTTGTTGTATGTGTTGAACTGCTTTGCTTTATCTTGACCAGGTTGCAGTTGTAAATGAGAACTTGTTCTCAACTTGCCTACCTGGTTAAATAAAGGTGACATTAAAATTAAAAATCAAGCATTTTAAAGTAGGAATTAAATCAGGTCCGTTTAAAAAAACATTGAACAGTCAAGTTTTACACAATGATGATTTTATTTAATTTATTTTTTTTCAATTGTCTAAATTTGGCATTTCTGACTGGATTTATACATCTGGATGAAATAAAGACATCCTCTCTTCTAGAAGATTATATCTGAGCCTCCATTTTGTCAAAATGAACATTGATAAGGTATATGTGGGATTGAACCTTTAACCTTAAGCTCTACATGCAGATCATTTACTCACTGTTCCACCTGGGGATAACTGTGGTGTTCTGTACTTTTGTTCAGTCTAATATGGTCAATCAGAACACAGAACGTACGATCCTATCCCTCTGGTGCCCCATTGTCTCTGGTCAAAAGTAGTGCACTGAATAGGGTGCCATTTGAGACGGATCCAGCCTGGCTGTCCTGCTGTTTCCCCATCACTGGTTTGTGTAACAGAAGCAGTGCAACAGGAAGGATCTCTGTCTTGTCCACACACCGTGTCTCTCCTTTGTCCTGCACGCTGACACTAGGTAAAATGCCCCCCCCCCCGCCAGCATACTGTATCTCTCCTGTCGCATACAGGTCTGAAATATCACCCTCTATCCCCTGTCTCGCTCTCTCTCCTCAATCTAGTACACTCCCTATGACGCCAGGTGAAATCCCCCGAGCAGCATCTCTCTCTCTCTCTCTCTCTCTCTCTCTCTCTCTCTCTAGTACACTCCCTATGACACCAGGTGAAAGGCCCCGAGCAGCATCTCTCTCTCTCCTCAATCTAGTACACTCCCTATGACGCCAGGTGAAATCCCCCGAGCAGCATCTCTCTCTCTCTCTCCAATCTAGTACACTCTATGACGCCAGGTGAAAGGCCCCGAGCAGCATCTCTCTCTCTCTCTCCAATCTAGTACACTCGCCAGGTGAAATCCCCCGAGCAGCATCTCTCTCTCTCTCTCTCTCCAATCTAGTACACTCCCTATGACGCCAGGTGAAATCCCCGAGCAGCATCTCTCTCTCTCTCTCTCCAATCTAGTACACTCCCTATGACGCCAGGTGAAATCCCCCGAGCAGCATCTCTCTCTCTCTCTCTCTCCAATCTAGTACACTCCCTATGACGCCAGGTGAAAGGCCCCGAGCAGCATCTCTCTCTCTCTTCAATCTAGTACACTCCCTATGACACCAGGTGAAATCCCCCGAGCAGCATCTCTCTCTTTCTCTCTTCAATCTAGTACACTCCCTATGACGCCAGGTGAAATCCCCCGA
Organism: Oncorhynchus nerka; assembly: GCF_034236695.1. Taxonomy (NCBI): domain Eukaryota; kingdom Metazoa; phylum Chordata; class Actinopteri; order Salmoniformes; family Salmonidae; genus Oncorhynchus; species Oncorhynchus nerka. The sequence continues at coordinate 89,108,982 of NC_088402.1, read as the reverse complement.
GCAGCATCTCTCTCTCTCTCTCTTCAATCTAGTACACTCCCTATGACGCCAGGTGAAAGGCCCCGAGCAGCATCTCTCTCTCTCTCCTCAATCTAGTACACTCCCTATGACACCAGGTGAAATGCCGAGCAGCATCTCTCTCTCTCTCCTCAATCTAGTACACTCCCTATGACACCAGGTGAAATGCCGAGCAGCATCTCTCTCTCTCCTCAATCTAGTACACTCCCTATGACGCCAGGTGAAATCCCCCGAGCAGCATCTCTCTCTCTCCTCAATCTAGTACACTCCCTATGACGCCAGGTGAAATCCCCCGAGCAGCATCTCTCTCTTTCTCTCTTCAATCTAGTACACTCCCTATGACGCCAGGTGAAATCCCCCGAGCAGCATCTCTCTCTCTCTTCAATCTAGTACACTCCCTATGACGCCAGGTGAAAGGCCCCGAGCAGCATCTCTCTCTCTCTCCTCAATCTAGGACACTCCCTATGACACCAGGTGAAATGCCGAGCAGCATCTCTCTCTCTCCTCAATCTAGTACACTCCCTATGACACCAGGTGAAATGCCGAGCAGCATCTCTCTCTCTCCTCAATCTAGTACACTCCCTATGACGCCAGGTGAAATCCCCCGAGCAGCATCTCTCTCTCTCCTCAATCTAGTACACTCCCTATGACGCCAGGTGAAAGGCCCCGAGCAGCATCTCTCTCTCTTAATTCAATTCAAGGGGCTTCATTGGCATGGGAAAAATGTCAACATTGCCAAAACAAGTGAAGTAGATAATAAACAAAAGTGAAATAAACATGAAAAAATGAACAGTAATCATTACACACACAGAAGTTCCAAAAGAATAAAGGCATTTCAAATGTCATATTATATATATATATATATACACAGTGTTGTAACAATGTACAAATGGTTAATGTACAGAAGGGGAAATAAATAAACCTAAATATAGGTTGTATTTACAATGGTGTTTGTTCTTTCCTGGTTGTCCTTTTCTTAAGGCAACAGGTCATAAATCTTGCTGCTGTGATGGCACACTGTGGTATTTCACCCAGTAGATATGGGAGGTTAGCAAAATGGTTTTTATTTGTGAATTGTTTGTGTACCTGTGTATTTTGAGGGTAATTGGTGTTTCTAAATATGGTCATACATTTTGCAGGAGGTTAGGAAGTGCAGCTCAGTTTCCACCTCATTTTGTAGGTTGTGAGCACATAGCCTGTCTTCTCTTGAGAGCCATGTCTGCCTACGGCGGCCTTTCTCAATAGCAAGGCTATGCTCACTGAGTCTGTACATAGTCAAAGCTTTCCTTAAGTTTGGGTCAGTCACAGTGGTCAGGGTAGCCTAGTGGTTAGAGCATTGGACTAGTAACTGGAAGGTTGCAAGTTCAAATCCCCGAGCTGACAAGGTACAAAATCTGTCGTTCTGCCCCTGAACAGGCAGTTAACCCACTCTTCCTAGGCCGTCATTGAAAATAAGAATTTGTTCTTAACTGACTTGCCTAGTAAAATAAAGGTAAAATAAAAATTCTGCCACTGTGTATTCTCTGTTTGGGGCCAAATAGCATTTTAGTCTGCTCTGTTTTTTGTTTGTTAATTCTTTCCAATGTGTCAAGTAATTATCTTTTTGTTTTCTCATGATTTGGTTGGGTCTAATTGTGTCGCTGTCCTGGGGCTCTGTGGGGTTTGTTTGTGTTTGTGAACAGAGCCCCAGGACCAGCTTGCTTAGGGGGCTCTTCTCTAGGTTCATCTCTCTGTAGGTGATGGCTTTGTTATGGAAGGTTTGGGCATCGCTTCCTTTTAGGTGGTTGTAGAATTTAACATCACCTTTCTGGATTTTGATAATTAGCAGGTATTGTCCCAATTCTGCTCTGCATGCATTATTTGGTGTTCTACGTTGTACATGGAGGATATTATTGCAGAATTCTGCGTGCAGAGTCTCAATTTGGTGTTTGTCCCATTTTGTGAATTATTGGTTGATGAGCGGACCCCAGACCTCATAACCATAAAGGGCAATGGCTGATTGAAGTATTTTTTAGCCAGATCCTAATTGGTATGTTGAAATTTATGTTCCTTTTGATGGCATAGAATGCCCTTATTGCCTTGTCTCAGATCGTTCACAGTTTTGTGGAAGTTACCTGTGGCGCTGATGTTTAGGCCAAGGTATGTATAGTTTTTTGTGTGCTCTAGGGCAACGGTGTCTAGATGGAATTTGTATTTGTGGTCCTGGTGACTGAAACTTTTTTGGAACACCATTATTTTTGTTTGACTGAGATTTACTGTCAGGTCCCAGGTCTGACAGAATCTGTGCAGAATATCTAGTTGCTGCTGTAGGCCCTCCTTGGTTGGTGACAGAAGCACCAGATCATCAGCAAACAGTAGACATTTGACTTCAGATTCTAGTAGGGTGAGGCTGGGTGCTGCAGACTGTTCTAGTGCCCTCGCCAATTCGTTGATATATATATTGAAGAGGGTGGGGCTTAAGCTGCATCCCTGTCTCACCCCACGGCCCTGTGGAAAGAAATGCGTGTTTTTTTGCCAATTTTAACCGCAGACTTGTTTGTGTACATGAATTTTATAATGTCATGTGTTTTTCCCCCAACATCACTTTCCATCAATTTGTATAGCAGATCCTCATGCCAAATCGAGTCAAAAAAAGCTTTTTTGAAATCAACAAAGCATGAGAAGACTTTGCCTTTGTTTTGGTTTGTTTGTTTGCCAATTAGGTGTGCAGGGTGAATATGTGTTCTGTCATACAATAATTTGGTAAATGGCCAATTTGACATTTGCTCAGTACATTGTTTTCACTGAGGAAATACACAAATCTGCTGTTAATGATAATGCAGAGGATTTTCCCAATCTTGCTGTTGACGCATATCCCACGGTAGTTATTGGGATCAAATTTGTCTCCACTTTTGTGGATTGGGGTGATCAGTCCTTGGTTCCAAATATTGGGGAAGATGCCAGAGCTAAGGATGATGTTAAAGAGTTTAAGTATAGCCAATTGAAATGTGTTGTCTGAATATTTTATAATTTCATTGAGGATACAATCAACACCACAGGCCTTTTTGGGTTGGAGGGTTTTTATTTTGTCCTGTAGTTCATTCAAAGTAATTGGAGAATCCAGTTCAGGTAGTCTTTAATAGTTGATTCTAAGATTTGTATTTGATCATGTATATGTTTTTGCTGTTTGTTCTTTGTTATAGAGAGTCAAAAAGATTGGAGAAGTGGTATACCCATACATCTCCATTTTGGATAGATAACCCTTCGTGTTGATGTTTGTTTAGTGTTTTCCAATTTTCCCAGAAGTGGTTAGAGTCCATGGATTCTTTAATTACATTGATTTCTGACGTGCTGTTCCTTCTTTTTCCGTACTGTATTTCTGTATAGTTTTGGTGATTCATCATAGTGAAGGCTGTTAATTTTCTTCGGTTTCCTGTTTGAAATTTTTAGATTTGATAGGGAAGCTGAGATATCAAATATATTGTTTAGGTTTTCTACGTTTACACCTTCACTATTACAGTGGAACGTTTTGTCAGGAAGTTGTCTAAAAGGGATTGAATTTGTTGTTGCCTAATTGTTTTTTGGTAGGTGTCCACATTACATTCCTTCTATCTATAGTATTTCCTAATATTACTCAGTTCCTTTGGCTTTGATGCCTCATGATTGAGTATTGCTCTGTTTAAGTAGACTGTGATTTTGCTGTGATCTGACTGGGGTGTCAGTGAGCTGACTGAACGCTCTGAGAGACTCTGGGTTGAGGTCAGTGATAAAGTAGTCTACAGTACCACAGCCAAGAGATGAGCTATTTGTATACCTACCATAGGAGTCCCCTCGAAGCCTACCATTGACTATGTACATACCCAGCGTGTGACAGAGTTGCAGGAGTTGTGACCCATTTTTGTTGGTTATGTTATCTTAGTTGTGCCTAGGGGGTCATATGGGGGAGGTAATGCTTTCACCTCCAGGTAGGTGTTTGTCCCCCTGTGTGCTGAGGGTGTCAGGTTCTTTTCCGGTTCTGGCATTAAAGTCACCACAGACTAGTACATGTCCCTTGGCCTGGAAATGATTGATTTCCCCCTCTAGGATGGGGAAACTGTCTTCATTCAAATCAAATCAAATGTATTTATAAAGCCCTTCTTACATCAGCTGATATCTCAAAGTGCTGTACAGAAACCCAGCCTAGTCCTCTTCTGGCTGTGCCGGGTGGAGATTATAACAGAACATGACCAAGATGTTCAAATGTTCATAAATTCCAACATGGTCAAATAATAATAATCATAGTAGTTGTCGAGGGTGCAGCAAGTCAGCACCTCAGGAGTAAATGTCAGTTGGCTTTTCATAGCCGATCATTCAGAGTATCTCTACTGCTCCTGCGGTCTCTAGAGAGTTGAAAACAGCAGGTCTGGGACAGGTAGCACGTCTGGTGAACAGGTCAGGGTTCCATAGCCGCAGGCAGAGCATTTGAAACTGGAGCAGCAGCACGGCCAGGCGGACTAGGGACAGCAAGGAGTCATCAGACCAGGTAGTCCTGAGGCATGGTCCTAGGGCCCAGGTCCTCCAAGAGAGCGAAAGAAAGAAAGAGAGAAAGAAAGAAAAAGAGAATTAGAGAGAGCATACTTAAATTCACCGGATAAGACAGGAGAAATACTAAAGATATAACCCGACACATAAACTACTGCAGCATAAATACTGGAGGCTGAGACAGGAGGGGTCATTAAAGTATGGAGATTCGAGTGGGGGGTTATAGGTAGCACACAGGAGGACATTTTTCTCTGTTAAGATCATTTCCTTTTGAATTTCTAGCTAAAATGTAAAATGTTCCTGTTTTGATTAATTTAATGGAGTGAGTTAGGTCTGCTCTATACAATATTAGCATACCCCCTGAGTCCCTTCCCTGTTTCACACCTGGTAGTTTGGTGGATGGGACTACCAGCTCTCTGTAACCTAGAGGGCAACCAGTGGGTCCGTCTCCTCTATACCATGTTTCTCGTAAGATGACAATGTCTGTATTTAAGATTTCTTTGGTGAAGTCCAGGTTCCTGCTCTTTAGGCCGAAGGGAGATGACCTCAGGCTTGGGAAATTCCAGGATGAGATAGTGAAGACTTTGTGTTCCATAAAGTGTCCAATGTTGTTGGTCGTGTGGTTTGGCCTCGAGCCAGTAAGTGTGAGCAGAGCCTGCTGAGCATCTGGTACATGCCATCGGCTCGGGCTAGTGTAAGAGTGGGGGTTGGGCCTGTTTGCCTGCTCAAGGCCTGGGCGTATGTGTTCTCTCTCTCTCGTGTGTGTGTGTGTGTAAAATGCTCCCAGCAGCATATCCCTCATCCCCTCTACATGCAGGGCTGTTCAGTAATGACATCCCTCTGATAAATAACACACGAGGCTGAGGCCTTTTACATGTCTGATTATATTACGGTCCCAACTGTCAGAACAGACAGCCTCTCACTCTACACTACTTTATGCTGAGATGGCTCTGGTCTAAAGTAGTTGTCCACATAGGGAATAAGGTTTCCTATGTTTGCGGTGTGGGCGGGCCCCTGCTACCCATCTGCCTAAAAGCAGATGACATGGTCAGAACAGAACAACGTCTTGTCATCCTGCTCGGCTCTCATTCACATATCACCCTGAGATGTCTACTACTCAAGGGCAATACGTTAGACGTACTATAGACCAACCTGTACTGTATGTGAGACTCTTTGTTTAGTCAATGATCACTAGTCTATCAGTAGTATATTCATAGTCTATCAGTAGTCTATCAGTAGTCTATCAGTAGTATATTCATAGTCTATCAGTAGTCTATCACTAGTCTATCAGTAGTATATTCATAGTCTATCAGTAGTATATTCATAGTCTATCAGTAGTATATTCATAGTCTATCACTAGTCTATCAATAGTATATCAGTAGTATATTCATAGTCTATCACTAGTCTATCAGTAGTCTATCAGTAGTCTATCAGTAGTATATTCAGTCTATCAGTAGTATATTCAGTCTATCAGTAGTCTATCAATAGTCTATCACTTGTATATTCATAGTCTATCAGTAGTATATTCATAGCCTATCAGTAGTCTATCCGTAGTCTATCCGTAGTCTATCACTAGTCTATCACTGGTCTATCACTGGTCTATCACTAGTCTATCACTAGTCTATCACTAGTCTATCACTGGTCTATCACTGGTCTATCACTGGTCTATCACTGGTCTATCACTAGTCTATCACTAGTCTATCACTGGTCTATCACTGGTCTATCACTGGTCTATCACTAGTCTATCACTAGTCTATCACTGGTCTAACTAGTCTATCATCACTGGTCTATCACTGGTCTATCACTGGTCTATCACTGGTCTATCACTGGTCTATCACTAGTCTATCACTAGTCTATTAATTGCTGAAGTTTGGTAAAAACATAGAAATATAATTTTGCAGTGTGACTCTGGCCTACTGCTACTGCAGCCCGGCCTATTGCTTCACGACCCTAATGATCTGTCCAGTGAAGATAACAGGAGTGTTGTTCCATCCCTTCGGTAGCGTGCTAGGTGTCAACCATCAGGCCAAGCTCAGTCTCAATGGTCTTCAATCAAGACAAGATTTGAAAGTGTCTCTCTGAACTAACGGATTCCTGCGTGGAGCTGGTTATGCATTTCTGATTTGCAACAAGTTTATACGTTTTTTTTTTCAGCTCCAGCATGACAGCTATTTTGGCCAGATGTATTACTTATCCTACTCACTACATTGTCATGGTATACACGTGTCATTGGTGAATCTGTTTTCTCCACTAGAGAGAGGTAAAAGTGTCTCTGGACTCCTGCACGGATCCTGACTCAGTACGCATGACTAATTCTGCAGACGTTTCAAGATTTTTTTTTTTTTGTTGCAGCGAAACTGCTAGAAGCTGATGCAATCCTACTATGATCCTTACTGCATTGTCATGTTATACACTTGTCTTTGACAAATCTGCCTTCTTTCTAGTAGAATAAATAGCGTGTCAGGTGTAAAGTGTTTTTGGGCTGATTCCTGGACACTTTATGCATGACTTAGGCTGGGTTTCTGTACAGCACTTTGAGATATCAGCTGATATCAGCTGATGTACGAAGGGCTATATAAATAAATTTGATTTGATTTGATGACTAATTCTGCAGACGTTTCAAGATGATTATTTTTTTTCATGCCCAACAGCTAAACCAACGTATAGACATGGGTCTCAATGTCCCTTCCTTGTCTAATTAAAAAGGTTTAAATCAAATATATAATTATTTTCTTTTCATCCTTACTGCATTGGAATGTTACTGTAGCAGGACTGGGGTCCTTGATGATTCTCTCCAGTTGAAAGGTCACACGACTGATGTAACAGTCTTGTCTGCACCCAGTACCGTATGCACCCAGTACCGTATGCACCCAGTACCGTATGCACCCAGTACAGTATGCACCCAGTACAGTATGCACCCAGTACAGTATGCACCCAGTACAGTATGCACCCAGTACAGTATGCACCCAGTACAGTATGCACCCAGTACAGTATGCACCCAGTACAGTATGCACCCAGTACAGTATGCACCCAGTACAGTATGCACCCAGTACAGTATGCATGATTCATTCTGCTGACGTGATTTTGCAGTTATTTTTTGGCAGTTATTTATTATTTCTTTTTTTTGCACCACACAACTGCCAGAAGCTGATTTATTACTAGTATAATCCTGACTTCAGGATACTACAACACACTTGTCCTTAAATTATCGGTTTTCTCCCGTCTCCTGTTGTCTCCAAGGTAACATTAAAAGACACATTCAGACAGCAGGGCTCAGCGGGCAGAAAGCTATTCATTTCTCTTGTCTTACTCAAAGCTAGTTATTTCATTCTCACTACAGACGAGTTGATTCGGTCCAAAAGGGAAAACCTGACTTTGCTAATTAGTTGTTGTGTTGAAGTGAGGAGGAGGAAGCTGAGGAGGAAGCTGAGGGTAGCCGCATCGTTAATTAACTGCTGGTTTCTGATTGGACTTTCTTTAATTGGACAGAAATCACATGGTATTTCGTTAGTAAATATATGGGGTATCATGGTTGATACAAGGTCATTAGTAAATATATGGAGGTATCATGGTTGATACAAGGTCATTAGTAAATATATGGGGTATCATGGTTGATACAAGGTCATTAGTAAATATATGGGGTATCATGGTTGATACAAGGTCATTAGTAAATATATGGGGTATCATGGTTGATACAAGGTCATTAGTAAATATATGGGTATCATGGTTGATACAAGGTCATTAGTAAATATATGGAGGTATCATGGTTGATACAAGGTCATTAGTAAATATATGGAGGTATCATGGTTGATACAAGGTCATTAGTAAATATATGGGGTATCATGGTTGATACAAGGTCATTAGTAAATATATGGGTATCATGGTTGATACAAGGTCATTAGTAAATATATGGGGTATCATGGTTGATACAAGGTCATTAGTAAATATATGGAGGTATCATGGTTGATACAAGGTCATTAGTAAATATATGGGGTATCATGGTTGATACAAGGTCATTAGTAAATATATGGAGGTATCATGGTTGATACAAGGTCATTAGTAAATATATGGAGGTATCATGGTTGATACAAGGTCATTAGTAAATATATGGGGTATCATGGTTGATACAAGGTCATTAGTAAATATATGGGTATCATGGTTGATACAAGGTCATTAGTAAATATATGGAGGTATCATAGTCATTAGTAATGATATGGAGGTATCATAGTCATTAGTAATGATATGGAGGTATCATGGTCATTAGTAATGATATGGTATCATGGTCATTAGTAATGATATGGAGGTATCATGGTCATTAGTAATGATATGGAGGTATCATGGTCATTAGTAATGATATGGAGGTATCATGGTCATTAGTAATGATATGGAGGTATCATGGTCATTAGTAATGATATGGAGGTATCATGGTCATTAGTAATGATATGGAGGTATCATGGTCATTAGTAATGATATGGAGGTATCATGGTCATTAGTAATGATATGGAGGTATCATGGTCATTAGTAATGATATGGAGGTATCATGGTCATTAGTAATGATATGGAGGTATCATAGTCATTAGTAATGATATGGAGGTATCATAGTCATTAGTAATGATATGGAGGTATCATAGTCATTAGTAATGATATGGAGGTATCATGGTCATTAGTAATGATATGGAGGTATCATGGTCATTAGTAATGATATGGAGGTATCATGGTCATTAGTAATGATATGGAGGTATCATAGTCATTAGTAATGATATGGAGGTATCATGGTCATTAGTAATGATATGGAGGTATCATGGTCATTAGTAATGATATGGAGGTATCATGGTCATTAGTAATGATATGGAGGTATCATGGTCATTAGTAATGATATGGAGGTATCATGGTCATTAGTAATGATATGGAGGTATCATGGTTGATACAAGGTCATTAGTAATGATATGGAGGTATCATAGTCATTAGTAATGATATGGAGGTATCATGGTCATTAGTAATGATATGGTATCATGGTCATTAGTAATGATATGGAGGTATCATAGTCATTAGTAATGATATGGAGGTATCATGGTCATTAGTAATGATATGGAGGTATCATGGTCATTAGTAATGATATGGAGGTATCATGGTCATTAGTAATGATATGGAGGTATCATGGTCATTAGTAATGATATGGAGGTATCATGGTCATTAGTAATGATATGGAGGTATCATGGTCATTAGTAATGATATGGAGGTATCATAGTCATTAGTAATGATATGGAGGTATCATGGTCATTAGTAATGATATGGAGGTATCATAGTCATTAGTAATGATATGGAGGTATCATGGTCATTAGTAATGATATGGAGGTATCATGGTCATTAGTAATGATATGGAGGTATCATGGTCATTAGTAATGATATGGAGGTATCATAGTCATTAGTAATGATATGGAGGTATCATGGTCATTAGTAATGATATGGAGGTATCATAGTCATTAGTAATGATATGGAGGTATCATAGTCATTAGTAATGATATGGAGGTATCATAGTCATTAGTAATGATATGGAGGTATCATGGTCATTAGTAAATATATGGGGTATCATGGTCATTAGTAAATATATGGGGTATCATGGTCATTAGTAATGATATGGAGGTATCATGGTCATTAGTAATGATATGGAGGTATCATGGTCATTAGTAATGATATGGAGGTATCATGGTTGATACAAGGTCATTAGTAATGATATGGAGGTATCATGGTCATTAGTAATGATATGGAGGTATCATAGTCATTAGTAATGATATGGAGGTATCATAGTCATTAGTAATGATATGGAGGTATCATAGTCATTAGTAATGATATGGAGGTATCATAGTCATTAGTAATGATATGGAGGTATCATAGTCATTAGTAATGATATGGAGGTATCATGGTCATTAGTAAATATATGGGGTATCATGGTCATTAGTAATGATATGGAGGTATCATGGTCATTAGTAATGATATGGAGGTATCATAGGTAATGATATGAGGTATCATGGTCATTAGTAATGATATGGAGGTATCATATACAAGGTCATTAGTAATGATATGGAGGTATCATGGTCATTAGTAATGATATGGAGGTATCATGGTCATTAGTAATGATATGGAGGTATCATGGTCATTAGTAATGATATGGAGGTATCATGGTCATTAGTAATGATATGGAGGTATCATGGTCATTAGTAATGATATGGAGGTATCATGGATATGGAGGTATCATGGTCATTAGTAATGATATGGAGGTATCATAGTCATTAGTAATGATATGGAGGTATCATAGTCATTAGTAATGATATGGAGGTATCATGGTCATTAGTAATGATATGGAGGTATCATGGTCATTAGTAATGATATGGGGGTATCATGGTCATTAGTAATGATATGGAGGTATCATAGTCATTAGTAATGATATGGAGGTATCATGGTCATTAGTAATGATATGGAGGTATCATGGTCATTAGTAATGATATGGAGGTATCATGGTCATTAGTAAATATATGGAGGTATCATGGTCATTAGTAATGATATGGAGGTATCATAGTCATTAGTAATGATATGGAGGTATCATGGTCATTAGTAATGATATGGAGGTATCATGGTTGATACAAGGTCATTAGTAATGATATGGAGGTATCATGGTCATTAGTAATGATATGGAGGTATCATAGTCATTAGTAATGATATGGAGGTATCATGGTTGATACAAGGTCATTAGTAATGATATGGAGGTATCATGGTCATTAGTAATGATATGGAGGTATCATAGTCATTAGTAATGATATGGAGGTATCATAGTCATTAGTAATGATATGGAGGTATCATAGTCATTAGTAATGATATGGAGGTATCATAGTCATTAGTAATGATATGGAGGTATCATAGTCATTAGTAATGATATGGAGGTATCATAGTCATTAGTAATGATATGGAGGTATCATAGTCATTAGTAATGATATGGAGGTATCATAGTCATTAGTAATGATATGGAGGTATCATGTCATTAGTAATGATATGGAGGTATCATGGTCATTAGTAATGATATGGAGGTATCATGGTCATTAGTAATGATATGGAGGTATCATGGTTGATACAAGGTCATTAGTAATTATATGGTATCATGGTCGATACACAGTAATTACACAGTAATAACCTATGAACTATGTCTAGATTTTTCTAACCTATCACAGTTTTTTCAAATTCAATAAAACTTTTTTTTTTATCCCTTCAATTAAAAAGCAAAGTCAGATATCAAATACAGTATCATCATCCTTAACATGTAATACAGCTATTATAACCAGACAGACAGAAGGACTGGTGGAGAGTTGAGTTAGCAGCAGACAGACAGACAGACAGACAGACAGACAGACAGACAGTTATTTTAATTTATTTCACCTTTATTTAACCAGGTAGACCAGTTGAGAACACCTTTATTTAACCAGGTAGGCCAGTTGAGAACACTTTTATTTAACCCGGTAGACCAGTTGAGAACAAGTTCTCATTTACAACTGTGACCTGGCCAAGATGAAGCAAAGCAGTGCAACAAAAACAACACACAGAGTTACACATAAACAACCGTTCAGTCAATAACACAATATAAAAATCTATGTACAGTGTGTGCAAATGGAGTAAGGAGGTAAAGGCAATAAATAGGCCATAGTAGCGAAGTAATTACAATTGAGCAAATGAACACTGGAGTGATAGATGTGCAGATGGTGATGTGTAAGTAGTGATACTGGACTGGTGAGCAAAAGAGCAGAAAAGTAAATAAAAACAATATGGGGATGAGGTAGGTAGATGGTCCGTCTGTAAATAGCCGTGTACAGCTGCAGAATAATAATATAATAACAAATAATTACATCATTATTGAATCCACAATGTGTGGGCGTCTCTACAGTGGGTGACTTCCACAAGTATACCTTTGAGGTGAAGTGATTTCACCTAGAAGCGTACTTTTCATACATCATGCAGGAATAATAATGTATATATTTACACTCTGGCTATGTTTTAGCAAAGGATAATGTTGATATTTATTTATTTATTTAACTAGGCAAGTCAGTTAAGAACAAATTCTTATTTATAATGACAGCCTACCAGGGAACAGTGGGCTAACTGCCTTTTTCAGAGGCAGGACGACAGATATTTACCTTGTCAGCTCAGGGATTCGATCCAGAAACCTTTCGGTTACTGGCCCAACGCTCTAACAACTAGGCTACCTGCCTCATCTAACCACTAGGCTACCTGCCTCATCTAACCACTAGGCTACCTGCCTCATCTAACCACTAGGCTACCTGCCTCATCTAACCACTAGGCTACCTGCCTCATCTAACCACTAGGCTACCTGCCTCATCTAACCACTAGGCTACCTGCCTCATCTAACCACTAGGCTACCTGCCTCATCTAACCACTAGGCTACCTGCCGCCTCTAACCACTAGGCTACCTGCCTCTAACCACTAGGCTACCTGCCTCTAACCACTAGGCTACCTGCCTCTAACCACTAGGCTACCTGCCTCTAACCACTAGGCTACCTGCCTCTAACCACTAGGCTACCTGGCGCCCCTGGACTAGAATTCATAATGATCTTAAATTGGTTAAGCGTCAGGTGTTTTAAAAGTCCCGTCAGCTCTCTGTGTGTGTGTGTCTGTGTGTGTGTGTGTTTTTAAAAAAACAGGCCACTATGTCTCACTCAGCATTAAAGAGATTGGAGTAACACCCACCCCGCCTGTGCCACTCCAAGTGGCTGATGATATAAGTCTAGGGCCTACAGCTCTGTGACTGGCTGGTCTAGGGCCTACAGCTCTGTGACTGGCTGGTCTAGGGCCTACAGCTCTGTGACTGGCTGGTCTAGGGCCTACAGCTCTGTGACTGGCTGGTCTAGGGCCTACAGCTCTGTGACTGGCTGGTCTAGGGCCTACACCTCTGTGACTGGCTGGTCTAGGGCCTACAGCTCTGTGACTGGCTGGTCTAGGGCCTACAGCTCTGTGACTGGCTGGTCTAGGGCCTACAGCTCTGTGACTGGCTGGTCTAGGGCCTACAGCTCTGTGACTGGCTGGTCTAGGGCCTACAGCTCTGTGACTGGCTGGTCTAGGGCCTACAGCTCTGTGACTGGCTGGTCTAGGGCCTACAGCTCTGTGACTGGCTGGTCTAGGGCCTACAGCTCTGTGACTGGCTGGTCTAGGGCCTACAGCTCTGTGACTGGCTGGTCTAGGGCCTACATCTCTGTGACTGGCTGGTCTAGGGCCTACAGCTCTGTGACTGGCTGGTCTAGGGCCTACAGCTCTGTGACTGGCTGGTCTAGGGCCTACAGCTCTGTGATTGGTCATGAGCTCGGACTTTGTAAACTGTCAGAGCATCCGGCACCACTTCACAACATAGGAATAGAAGACAAGTTAACTAAATATAAAACTAAAAGTATTGCATTTGGTTCAAAACATTCTGTAAGAGCTAAACGTTAACTGGAGTTGTATATAAAGTGTCAGGACCCGGTTACGAACCCGGGTCTCCGGAGTGAGAAACAGTCACTTAACCAACTGAGCCACGAATAGTCGGCAGAACCCAGAAGATGAGGCAGACACAGCAGTACTTGAGACGGTGTATTTAATGTAGTAAAAAGTGAAGTCCTTCAGGAACACATGTAACTCCACAACCTCAAAAGGAATTCCACAAGAACAAAGGTAATCCTCCAAGACAAAAAAGGTAAATCCACAAGGTGGTAGGTATAGCACAAAAAGCCTCAAAAGATACTCAAAAATAAATAAACAAGAACAAAAAACAGAATTCCACAAGAGCGTCCACCGGGAACAACAAGAGTTAACAGAATACTAGGGCTGGGTGCTAACATACAAACACAGAGCAAAGGACTGAGGAAAACAAAGGGTTTAAATACAATCAGGGGAAACGAGGCACAGGTGCAAATAATAATGGGGATCAAGGGAAAACAAAAGGTCAAAAGGCACAATGGGGGCATCTAGTGACCAAAAACCGGAACAACCCTGGCCAAATCCTGACATAAAGTGTGTGAACATTGAGCAAGTTGAGGAAGCTAAACTCCTAGGAGTAACATTGAATAGTCTATTATCATGGTTAAGTCATATTGACAAAGTTGTTGTGAAGATGGGTAGAGGTACAGTTGAAGTCAGAAGTTTACATACACCTTTGCCAAATACATTTAAAAACTCAGTTTCACAATTCCTGACATTTAATCCTCGTAAAAATTCCCTGTCTTCGGTCAGTTAGGATCACCACTTTATTTTAAGAATGTGAAATGTCTGAATCATAGTAGAGAGAATGATTTCTTTCAGCTTTTATTTCTTTCATCACATTCCCAGTGGGTCAGAAGTTTACATGCTAATTGAGTGTATTGCCTTTAAATGGTTTAACTTGGGTCAACCGTTTTGGGTAGCCTTCCACAAGTTTCCCACAATAAGTTGGGTGAAATTTGGCCCATTCCTCCTGATAGAGCTGGTGTAACTGAGTCAGGTTTGTTGGCCTCCTTGCTCACACACGCTTTTTCAGTGCTGCCCACACAATTTCTATAGGGTTGAGGTCAGGGCTTTGTGATGGCCACTCCAATACCTTGACTTTGTTGTCCTTAAGCCATTTTGTCACAACTTTGGAAGTATGCTTGGGGTCATTGTCCATTTAGAAGACCCATTTGCGACCAAGCTTTAACTTCCTGACTGACGTGTCGTGAGATGGTGCTTCAATATATCCACCTACATTTTCCTTTTGTTTGTACAGATGAACGTGGTACCTTCAGGCATTTGGAAATTGCTCCCAAGTTTAAACCAGACTTGTGGAGGTCTACAATTTGTTTTCTGAGCTGATTTCTTTTGATTTTCCCATGTCAAGCAAAGAGGCACTGAGTTTGAAGGTAGGCATTGAAATACATCCACAGGTACACCTCCAATCGACTCAAATTATGTCAATTAGCCCATCAGAAGCTTCTAAAGCCATGACATAATTTTCTGAAATGTTCCAAGCTGTTTAAAGGCACAGTCAACTTAGTGTATGTAAACTGCTGACCCACTGGAATTGTGATACAGTGAATTATTAGTGAAATAATCTGTCTGTAAACAATAGTTGGAAAAATGACTTGTGTCATGCACAAAGTAGATGTCCTAACCGACTTGCCAAGACTATAGTTTGTTAACAAGACATTTGTGGAGTGGTTGAAAAACGAGTTTTAATGACTCCAACCTAAGTGGATGTAAACTTCCGACAGACTGTATGTCTGTTATAAAAAAGATGTTCTGTGTTTTTGAGAAAAATATCAACAGTACTAGTTGTTCAGTTTCTGGGCTTGTCCCCATATTGATTACTGTCTGGCAAAGGAAGACCTACCAAAGCCGTAGCTGGCTCAAAACAGAGTGGCATGCCTCTCCATTAACTGCACACATTGAACTAACATCAACAACATGCATGCCAGTCTTTCCTGTTTGGGTGTTGATGAGAGATAAACTTGCTCTTCTTGATTTTATGAGAATATTACTTAAATGAAGATTCCAGATAATCTGCATAAGCAAATAATAAATTCAGCTCAGACACCCAGACATACCCCACAATACATGCCACCTGGGGTCTCTTCAGACACCCATACACACCCCACAAGACATGCCACCAGGGGTCTCTTCAGACACCCAGACATACCCCACAAGACATGCCACCAGGGGTCTCTTCAGACACCCGTACATACCCCACAAGACATGCCCACCAGGGGTCTCTTCAGACACCCATACATACCCCACAAGACATGCCACCAGTGGTCTCTTCAGACACCCGTACATACCCCACAAGACATGCCACCAGGGGTCTCTTCAGACACCCGTACATACCCCACAAGACATGCCACCAGGGGTCTCTTCAGACACCCGTACATACCCCACAAGACATGCCACCAGGGGTCTCTTCAGACACCCGTACATACCCCACAAGACATGCCACCAGGGGTCTCTTCAGACACCCGTACATACCCCACAAGACATGCCACCAGGGGTCTCTTCAGACACCCGTACATACCCCACAAGACATGCCACCAGGGGTCTCTTCAGACACCCGTACATACCCCACAAGACATGCCACCAGGGGTCTCTTCAGACACCCGTACATACCCCACAAGACATGCCACCAGGGGTCTCTTCAGACACCCAGACATACCCCACAAGACATGCCACCAGGGGTCTCTTCAGACACCCGTGCCCCACAAGACATGCCACCAGGGGTCTCTTCAGACACCCGTACATACCCCACAAGACATGCCACCAGGGGTCTCTTCAGACACCCGTACATACCCCACAAGACATGCCACCAGGGGTCTCTTCAGACACCCGTACATACCCCACAAGACATGCCACCAGGGGTCTCTTCAGACACCCGTACATACCCCACAAGACATGCCACCAGGGGTCTCTTCAGACACCCGTACATACCCCACAAGACATGCCACCAGGGGTCTCTTCAGACACCCGTACATACCCCACAAGACATGCCACCAGGGGTCTCTTCAGACACCCGTACATACCCCACAAGACATGCCACCAGGGGTCTCTTCAGACACCCAGACATACCCCACAAGACATGCCACCAGGGGTCTCTTCAGACACCCGTACATACCCCACAAGACATGCCACCAGGGGTCTCTTCAGACACCCGTACATACCCCACAAGACATGCCACCAGGGGTCTCTTCAGACACCCGTACATACCCCACAAGACATGCCACCAGGGGTCTCTTCAGACACCCAGACATACCCCACAAGACATGCCACCAGGGGTCTCTTCAGACACCCGTACATACCCCACAAGACATGCCCACCAGGGGTCTCTTCAGACACCCATACATACCCCACAAGACATGCCACCAGGGGTCTCTTCAGACACCCATACATACCCCACAAGACATGCCACCAGGGGTCTCTTCAGACACCCATACATACCCCATAAGACATGCCACCAGGGGTCTCTTCAGACACCCAGACATACCCCACAAGACATGCCACCAGGGGTCTCTTCAGACACCCGTACATACCCCACAAGACATGCCACCAGGGGTCTCTTCAGACACCCAGACATACCCCACAAGACATGCCACCAGGGGTCTCTTCAGACACCCAGACATACCCCACAAGACATGCCACCAGGGGTCTCTTCAGACACCCGTACATACCCCACAAGACATGCCACCAGGGGTCTCTTCAGACACCCGTACATACCCCACAAGACATGCCACCAGGGGTCTCTTCAGACACCCGTACATACCCCACAAGACATGCCACCAGGGGTCTCTTCACAGTCCAAGTCCAGAATGAATTCACGGCAACGCATGGTATTATACAGAGCAGGGATCGCATCCCTTCCATATCCAATTACTCAAACAAAACAGCAAAAATGACCTTATAGAAAAAATGATTAAACAACATCTCATGGAATGGTGAGGACTGTGAGGTGACACACACACTGGTTGTTTGTTTACCGTTACATTTAAAAACAAATTGTGTGACTGTCCTTGAATATAAGTGTACCAGTGTTTTGTCACTTCCACAACATTGGAAATAGCCTACTGTCGTTTCACAACATAATCGTTCTGAAAAGCTTTCAAGCAGCTGTGGGGACAATCCATAACTGTAATGCTTTTTATATCCAAAATAATGATTGTTGAAATAGCCGTATTCAGACAGAAACCAGGGGAGAATTCAATAGATTCAAGCTGAAATAAACAGTTCAATCTCAAATATTCTTTTCACCAATAAACTTTATTTTTGTTGTTGTTTACTATGTATACATTTCGGGGACTTTAAATGGCTACTCTTTCTGTAGTGTTTTAGGCCTCTCTTTACATCGAGCATCCCCCCCGTGGAGGCTGACGCTGGTCTCATACAGTCATGTTACATCTCTTTTTAAAAGCTGTCCAGCAGCAGATCAGATGCTTGTCCTGACATGGACCCCCTCTTCCCCAAGAACCCTGACATGGACACCCCCTTCCCCAAGAACCCTGACATGGACACCCCCTTCCCCAAGAACCCTGATACTCTGACATGGACACCCTCTTCCCCAAGAACCCTGACATGGACACCCCCTTCCCCAAGAACCCTGACACGGACACCCCCTTCCCCAAGAACCCTGATACCCTGACACGGACACCCTCTTCCCCAAGAACCCTGACATGGACACCCCCTTCCCCAAGAACCCTGACACGGACACCCCCTTCCCCAAGAACCCTGATACTCTGACACGGTTACCCTCTTCCCCAAGAACCCTGATACTCTGACACGGTTACCCTCTTCCCCAAGAACCCTGATACTCTGACATGGACACCCTCTTCCCCAAGAACCCTGACATGGACACCCTCTTCCCCAAGAACCCTGACACAGACACCCTCTTCCCCAAGAACCCTGACATGGACACCCCTTCCCCAAGAACCCTGACACGGACACCCCTTCCCCAAGAACCCTGATACCCTGACACGGACACCCTCTTCCCCAAGAACCCTGATACTCTGACACGGTCACCCTCTTCCCCAAGAACCCTGATACTCTGACATGGACACCCTCTTCCCCAAGAACCCTGACATGGACACCCTCTTCCCCAAGAACCCTGACACAGACACCCCCTTCCCCAAGAACCCTGACACGGACACCCCCTTCCCCAAGAACCCTGATACCCTGACACGGACACCCTCTTCCCCAAGAACCCTTCCCAAGAACACGGACACCCCCTTCCCCAAGAACCCTGACACGGACACCCTCTTCCCCAAGAACCCTGATACTCTGACACGGTCACCCCCTTCCCCAAGAACCCTGATACCCTGACACGGACACCCTCTTCCCCAAGAACCCTGACATGGACACCCCCTTCCCCAAGAACCCTGACACGGACACCCCCTTCCCCAAGAACCCTGATACCCTGACACGGACACCCTCTTCCCCAAGAACCCTGATACTCTGACACGGTCACCCTCTTCCCCAAGAACCCTGATACTCTGACATGGACACCCTCTTCCCCAAGAACCCTGATACTCTGACATGGACACCCTCTTCCCCAAGAACCCTGATACTCTGACATGGTCACCCTCTTCCCCAAGAACCCTGATACTCTGACATGGTCACCCTCTTCCCCAAGAACCCTGATACTCTGACATGGTCACCCTCTTCCCCAAGAACCCTGATACTCTGACATGGTCACCCTCTTCCCCAAGAACCCTGATACTCTGACATGGTCACCCTCTTCCCCAAGAACCCTGATACTCTGACATGGTCACCCTCTTCCCCAAGAACCCTGATACTCTGACATGGTCACCCTCTTCCCCAAGAACCCTGATACTCTGACATGGTCACCCTCTTCCCCAAGAACCCTGATACTCTGACATGGTCACCCTCTTCCCCAAGAACCCTGATACTCTAACACGGTCAGCTTTAGAGGTGAGTGATTCCTCATAAAACCAGGACAAACAAAGAAATAAAATTCTCCATAGAATGGGCCTTAAGATTAAGTCTTGTTGACCTATATTTGACATCTGTATTTAAAAAAAAAGATTTTACCTTTATTTAACTAGACAAGTCAGTTAAGAACAAATTCTTATTTTCAATGACGGCCTAGGAACAGTGGGGTTAACTGCCTGTTCAGGGGCAGAACGACAGATTTGTACCTTGTCGGCTCGGGGGTTTGAACTTGCAACCTTGCAATAACTAGTCCAACACTCTAACCACTAGGCTACCCTGCCGCCCCATCTATCTAATAGCATCATTTAGAAATAATGAATCAAAGTTTGCATTCAGAAAGTTTTCAGACCCCTTGACTTTTGCCACACTTTGTTACGTTACGGCCGTATTAAATAATGTAAGATGTGTTTTTCCCTTATGAATCTACACACAATAGCCCATAAAGACAAAGCAAATACAGGTTTTAGAATTTTTTGCAAATGTATTAAAAATTAAAAGCATACATAAGTATTCGGAACCTTTGCTATGACACTCAAAATTGAGCTCAGGGTGCATCCTGTTTCCATTGATCATCCTTGAGAGGTTTCTACAACTTGGTTGGAGTTCACCTGTGGTAAATTCAATTGATTGGACATGATTTGGAAAGGCACACACCTGTCTATATAAGGTACCACACTTGACAATGCATGTCAGAGCAAAAACAAAGCCATGAGGGCGAAGGAATTGTCTGTAGAGCTCCAAAACAGGATTGTGTTGATGCACAGATCTGGGGAAGGGTACCAAAAAAATTCTGCAGGATTGAAGGTCCCCAAGAACACAGTGGCATCCATCATTCTTAATTGGAAGTAGTTTGGAACCACCAAGACTCTTCTTAGAGCTGGCTGCCCAGCCAAACTGAGCAATTGGGGGGAGAAGGGCGGTGACCAAGAATCCGATGTTCACTCTGACAGAGCTCCAGAGATCCTCTGTAGAGATGGGAGAACCTTCCAGAAGGACAACCATCTCTGCAGCACTCCATCAATCCGACCTTTATGATAGAGTGGCCAGACGGAAGACACTCCTCAGTAGAACGTCTGGAGGAAACCCGGCACCATCCCTACGGTGAAGCATGGTGGTGGTGGCAGAATCATGTCTGGAGGAAACATGGTGGTGGTGGCAGCATCATGTCTGGAGGAAACCCGGCACCATCCCCACGGTGAAGCATGGTGGTGGCACCATCCCCACGGTGAAGCATGGTGGTGGCACCATCCCCACGGTGAAGCATGGTGGTGGCACCATCCCCACGGTGAAGCATGGTGGTGGCACCATCCCCACGGTGAAGCATGGTGGTGGCACCATCCCCACGGTGAAGCATGGTGGTGGCACCATCCCTACGGTGAAGCATGGTGGTGGCACCATCCCTACGGTGAAGCATGGTGGTGGCACCATCCCTACGGTGAAGCATGGTGGTGGCACCATCCCTACGGTGAAACATGGTGGTGGCACCATCCCTACGGTGAAACATGGTGGTGGCACCAGCCCTACGGTGAAGCATGGTGGTGGCATGCGGTTGGGGTGTTTCTCAGCGGCAGGGACTGGGAGACTAGTCAGGATCGAGGGAAAGATGAATGGAGCAATGTACATAGAGGTCCTTGATGAAAACCTGCTCCAGAGCGCTCACGACCTCAGACTGGGGTGAAGGTTCACCTTCCAACAAGACAACGACCCTCAGCACACTGCCAAGACAACACAGGATTGGCTTCGGGACAAGTCTCTGAATGTCCTTGAGTGGCCCAGTCAGAGCCTGGACTTGAACCCGATCTAATATCTCTTTTGTAAATGTTTCAATATATTGTTGAACATAATATACGCCAGAGTGGGATCGCTGAAATGAAATTATAATTTTATCAAATCATTGTTGGATAAAAAAAGTCTGCTAAAATATATATATTTTTATTTTACTAGGCAAGTCAGTCAAGAACAAATTCTTAGTTTCAATGACGGCCTAGGAACAGTAGGTTAACTGCCTGTTCAGGGGCAAAACGACACATTTGTACCTTGTCAGCTCGGGGGTTTGAACTTGCAACCTTCCGGTTACTAGTCCAACGCTCTAACCACTAGGCTACCCTGCCATTAGGCTACCCTGTATATTAAATTATTATTAACTGAACTCCATGGGTCTACCGTTGTACCGCCATATCGATGACCAGAACAAACCCATAGTGAATGCTGTGACAGCTCTGGGCTGTCACCACGTGTATCCGCCCACACGGAGAAAATGGCTGCATTGCTACAATACAAGACTAAAAGTCTCTCGACTCTGAGAAAAGTGCCTAACCTACTGAAATGTTCTGTAATAAAGAATATATGATGACAAATACTATTGTATTTTTTTCTTTCTTCCTCAGCTATAATTTTCTCCATTTCCATCTAAACACTATGAAAATGATGTAATACTGAGACAAAGCGTAATATGTTAGTTCTGAGACACAAATACTCAAACATTTTCTGTGGTGCAACTACCAACATGCTGCCTGACAGCGCAGTATGAATCTCATTTTAATCCTCCTCCCTGATGCCAATGTAGCCTATAGATCTCTAGCTCACCTAAGGAGACTGGGGGTCCACGGTCCTATTTGTAGATCACTGATTTTCCCTTTATAGAGCATTACTTTTAACCAGAGCCCTATGGGTCCATAGGGCTCTGGTCAAAAGTTGTGCAATATTTTGGAACTAGGGTGCCATAGGGCTCTGGTCTAAAGTAGTGCACTATATATATAGGAACTAGGGTGCCATAGGGCTCTGGTCTAAAGTAGTGCACTATATATATAGGAACTAGGGTGCTATTTTGGGATGAACACTACACTGCTTCTGTTTCAGCAGCAATGCACCACTCAAGTCTACTCTGCAGGCAACTTGACAAATGAGTAGCAAAGGGATAGGAGCAGAGAAGAGGACAGAGCAGGGGGAGAGGAGAGAGCAGGGGGAGAGGAGAGGAGAGAGCAGAGAAGAGGAGAGGAGAGAGTAGAGAAGAGGAGAGGATAGAGCAGGGGGAGAGGAGAGGAGAGAGCAGAGAAGAGGAGAGGAGAGAGTAGAGAAGAGGAGAGGATAGAGCAGGGGGAGAGGACAGGAGAGAGCAGAGAAGAGGAGAGGAGAGAGTAGAGAAGAGGATAGGATAGAGCAGGGGGAGAGGAGAGGAGAGAATAGAGCAGGGGAGAGAGGAGAGGAGAGAATAGAGCAGGGGGAGAGAGAGAGCAGGGGGAGAGGAGAGAATAGAGCAGGGGGAGAGGAGTGGATAGAGGAGGGGAGAGGATAGAGCAGGGGAGGGGAGAGGGTAGAGGAGGGGAGAGGAGAGAATAGAGCAGGGAGAGGAGAGAATAGAGCAGGGGGAGAGGAGAGGGTAGAGCAGGGGAGGGGAGAGGGGTAGAGGAGGGGAGAGGAGAGAATAGAGCAGGGGAGAGGAGAGGGTAGAGGAGGGGAGAGGAGAGAATAGAGCAGGGGAGAGAATAGAGCAGAGGAGAGGAGAGGGGAGAGGAGAGGGTAGAGCAATGGAAGGGAGAGGAGAGAATATAGCAGGGGAGAGGAGAGGGTAGAGCAGGGGAGAGGAGATGGTAGAGGAGGGGAGAGGAGAGGGTAGAGCAATGGGAGGGAGAGGATAGAGCAGTGGGAGAGGAGAGAATAGAGCAGGGGAGAGGAGAGGGTAGAGGATGGGAGGGGAGAGGAGAGAATAGAGCAGGGGGAGAGGAGAGGGTAGAGCAGGGGGAGGGGAGAGGGTAGAGGAGGGGAGAGGGTAGAGGAGGGGAGAGGGTAGAGGAGGGGAGAGGAGAGAATAGAGCAGGGGAGAGGAGAGAATAGAGGATGGGAGGGGAGAGGAGAGAATAGAGCAGGGGAGAGGAGAGGGTAGAGCAGGGGGAGAGGAGAGGGTAGAGGATGGGAGGGGAGAGGAGAGGAGAGAATAGAGCAGGGAGAGGAGAGGAGAGAATAGAGCAGGGGAGAGGAGAGGGTAGAGCAGGGGAGAGGAGAGGGTAGAGGAGGGGAGAGGAGAGAATAGAGCAGGGGAGAGAATAGAGCAGAGGAGAGGAGAGGGTAGAGCAGGGGGAGAGGAGAGAATAGAGCAGGGGAGAGGAGAGAATAGAGCAGGGGAGAGGAGAGGGTAGAGGAGGGGAGAGGAGAGAATAGAGCAGGGGGAGAGGAGAGAATAGAGCAGGGTAGAGGAGGGGAGAGGAGAGGGTAGAGCAGGGGAGAGGAGAGGGTAGAGCAGGGGAGAGGAGAGGGTAGAGGAGGGGAGAGGAGAGGGTAGAGCAGGGGAGAGGAGAGAATAGAGCAGAGGAGAGGGGAGGAGGGGAGAGGAGAGAATAGAGCAGGGGAGAGAATAGAGCAGAGGAGAGGAGAGGGTAGAGCAGGGGAGAGGAGAGAATAGAGCAGGGGAGAGGAGAGAATAGAGCAGGGAGAGGAGAGGGTAGAGGAGGGGAGAGGAGAGAATAGAGCAGGGGGAGAGGAGAGAATAGAGCAGGGGAGAGGAGAGGGTAGAGGAGGGAGAGGAGAGGGTAGAGGAGGGGAGAGGAGAGGGTAGAGCAGGGGAGAGGAGAGGGTAGAGCAGGGGAGAGGAGAGGGTAGAGGAGGGGAGAGGAGAGGGTAGAGCAGGGGAGAGGAGAGAATAGAGCAGAGGAGAGGAGAGGGTAGAGGAGGGGAGAGGAGAGAATAGAGCAGGGGAGAGGAGAGAATAGAGCAGGGGAGAGGATAGGGTAGAGGAGGGAGAGGAGAGAATAGAGCAGGGGGAGAGGAGAGAATAGAGCAGGGAGAGGAGAGGGTAGAGGAGGGGAGAGAGAGAGGGTAGAGGAGGGGAGAGGAGAGGGTAGAGCAGGGGAGAGGAGAGGGTAGAGCAGGGGAGAGGAGAGGGTAGAGGAGGGGAGAGGAGAGGGTAGAGCAGGGTAGAGGAGAGAATAGAGCAGAGGAGAGGAGAGGGTAGAGGAGGGGAGAGGAGAGAATAGAGCAGGGGAGAGGAGAGGGTAGAGGAGGGGAGAGAGAGAATAGAGCAGGGAGAGAATAGAGCAGAGGAGAGGAGAGGGTAGAGGAGGGGAGAGGAGAGAGATAGAGCAGGGGAGAGGAGAGGGTAGAGGAGGGGAGAGGAGAGGGTAGAGCAGGGGAGAGAATAGAGCAGAGGAGAGAGAGGTAGAGGAGGGGAGAGGAGAGAATAGAGCAGGGGAGAGAATAGAGCAGAGGAGAGGAGAGAATAGAGCAGGGAGAGGAGAGGGTAGAGGAGGGGAGAGGAGAGGGTAGAGGAGGGGAGAGGAGAGGGTAGAGCAGGGGAGAGAATAGAGCAGAGGAGAGGAGAGAATAGAGCAGGGGAGAGGAGAGGAGAGAGCAAAGAAGAGGAGAGGAGAGAGTAGAGAAGAGGAGAGGATAGAGCAGGGGAGAGGAGAGGAGAGGAGAGAGCAGAGAAGAGGAGAGGAGAGAGTAGAGAAGAGGAGAGGATAGAGCAGGGGAGAGGAGAGGAGAGAATAGAGCAGGGGAGGGGAGAGGGTAGAGGAGGGAGGAGAGGAGAGGAGGGGAGAGGAGGGGTAGAGGAGGGGAGAGGAGAGAATAGAGCAGGGGAGAGAATAGAGCAGAGGAGAGGAGAGGGTAGAGCAATGGAAGGGAGAGGAGAGAATATAGCAGGGGGAGAGGAGAGGGTAGAGCAGGGGAGAGGAGATGGTAGAGGAGGGGAGAGGAGAGGGTAGAGCAATGGGAGGGAGAGGATAGAGCAGTGGGAGAGGAGAGAATAGAGCAGGGGAGAGGAGAGGGTAGAGGATGGGAGGGGACAGGAGAGAATAGAGCAGGGGAGAGGAGAGGGTAGAGCAGGGGGAGGGGAGAGGGTAGAGGCGGGGAGAGGGTAGAGGAGGGGAGAGGAGAGAATAGAGCAGGGGAGAGGAGAGGGTAGAGGATGGGAGGGGAGAGGAGAGGAGAGAATAGAGCAGGGAGAGGAGAGGAGAGAATAGAGCAGGGGAGAAGAGAGGAGAGAGTAGAGCAGGGGAGAGGAGAGGGTAGAGGAGGGGAGAGGAGAGAATAGAGCAGGGGAGAGAATAGAGCAGAGGAGAGGAGAGGGTAGAGCAGGGGGAGAGGAGAGAATAGAGCAGGGGAGAGGAGAGAATAGAGCAGGGGAGGAGAGGGTAGAGGAGGGGGAGAGGAGAGAATAGAGCAGGGGGAGAGGAGAGAATAGAGCAGGGAGAGGAGAGAATAGAGCAGGGAGAGGAGAGGGTAGAGGAGGGGAGAGGAGAGAATAGAGCAGGGGAGAGGAGAGAATAGAGCAGGGGAGAGGAGAGGGTAGAGGAGGGGAGAGGAGAGGGTAGAGCAGGGGAGAGGAGAGAATAGAGGAGGGGAGAGGAGAGGGTAGAGGAGGGGAGAGGAGAGGGTAGAGGAGGGAGAGGAGAGGGTAGAGGAGGGGAGAGGAGAGGGTAGAGGAGGGGAGAGGAGAGGGTAGAGGAGGGAGAGGAGAGAATAGAGCAGAGGAGAGGAGAGGGTAGAGGAGGGAGAGGCGAGAATAGAGCAGGGGAGAGGAGAGGGTAGAGGAGGGGAGAGGAGAGAATAGAGCAGGGGAGAGAATAGAGCAGAGGAGAGGAGAGGGTAGAGGGAGGGAGAGGAGAGAATAGAGCAGGGGAGAGGAGAGGGTAGAGGAGGGGAGAGGAGAGGGTAGAGCAGGGGAGAGAATAGAGCAGAGGAGAGGCGAGGGTAGAGGAGGGGAGAGGAGAGAATAGAGCAGGGGAGAGAATAGAGCAGAGGAGAGGAGAGAATAGAGCAGGGGAGAGGAGAGGGTAGAGGAGAGGGTAGAGGAGGGGAGAGGGTAGAGGAAGGGAGAGGAGAGGAGAGAGCAAAGAAGAGGAGAGGAGAGAGTAGAGAAGAGGAGAGGATAGAGCAGGGGGAGAGGAGAGGAGAGAGCAGCGAAGAGGAGAGGAGAGAGTAGAGAAGAGAGGATAGAGCAGGGGAGAGGAGAGGAGAGAGCAGAGAAGAGGAGAGAGTAGAGAAGAGGAGAGGATAGAGCAGGGGGAGAGGAGAGGAGAGAGCAGAGAAGAGGAGAGGAGAGAGTAGAGAAGAGGAGAGGATAGAGCAGGGGAGAGGAGAGGAGAGAATAGAGCAGGGGAGAGGAGAGAGCAGAGAAGAGGAGAGAATAGAGCAGGGGAGAGGAGAGAATAGAGCAGGGGGAGAGGAGTGGATAGAGGAGGGGAGAGGATAGAGCAGGGGGAGAGGAGAGAATAGAGCAGGGGGAGAGGAGTGGATAGAGGAGGGGAGAGGATAGAGCAGGGGGAGGGGAGAGGGTAGAGGAGGGGAGAGGAGAGAATAGAGCAGGGGAGAGGAGAGGGGAGAGGATGGGAGGGGAGAGGAGAGAATAGAGCAGGGGAGAGGAGAGGGTAGAGGAGGGGAGAGGAGAGAATAGAGCAGGGAAGAGGAGAGGGTAGAGGATGGGAGGGGAGAGGAGAGAATAGAGCAGGGGAGAGGAGAGGGTAGAGCAGGGAGAGAATAGAGCAGAGGAGAGGAGAGGGTAGAGGAG
The DNA here is from genome assembly GCF_034236695.1 of Oncorhynchus nerka. NCBI lineage: Eukaryota > Metazoa > Chordata > Actinopteri > Salmoniformes > Salmonidae > Oncorhynchus > Oncorhynchus nerka. Next base: position 89,081,489 of record NC_088402.1, on the reverse strand, counting down.
GGAGAGGAGAGAATAGAGCAGGGGAGAGGAGAGAGTAGAGGAGGGGAGAGGAGAGAATAGAGCAGGGGAGAGAATAGAGGGGAGAGGAGGGGAGAGGAGAGAATAGAGCAGAGGAGAGAATAGAGCAGGGGAGAGGAGAGGGTAGAGGAGGGGAGAGGAGAGAATAGAGCAGGGGAGAGAATAGAGCAGAGGAGAGGAGAGGGGAGAGGAGGGGAGAGGAGAGGAGAGGGTAGAGCAATGGGAGGAAGAGGATAGAGCAGAGGCTAGAGCAATGGGAGGGAGAGGATAGAGGGGAGAGGAGAGAATAGAGCAGGGGGAGAGGAGAGGGTAGAGGAGGGGAGAGGAGAGAATAGAGCAGGGAAGAGGAGAGGGTAGAGGATGGGAGGGGAGAGGAGAGAATAGAGCAGGGGAGAGAGGAGAGGGTAGAGCAGGGGAGAGAATAGAGCAGAGGAGAGGAGAGGGTAGAGCAGGGGAGAGGAGAGGGTAGAGCAATGGGAGGGAGAGGATAGAGCAGGGGAGAGGAGAGGGTAGAGGAAGGGAGAGGAGAGAATAGAGCAGGGGAGAGGAGAGGGGAGAGGAGGGGAGAGAATAGAGCAGGGGATAGGAGAGGGTAGAGCAGGGGATAGGAGAGGGTAGAGCAATGGGAGGGAGAGGATAGAGGAGAGGAGAGGGTAGAGGAGGGGGTAGAGCAGGGGGAGAGGAGAGGGCAGGGGGAGAGGGGTGCTTGGTGCTTGCATTATACCACTGTCCCATACCGCATTAGAACACCCAACCCAACTAATATGTGATGTCCCCCACTTTTTTATTTATTTAACCAGGTAGGCCAGTTGAGAACAAGTTCTCATTTACAACTGCGACCTGGCCAAGACAAAGCAAAGCAGTGTGACACAAACAACAACAGAGTTAAACATGGAATAAACAAAAGTACAGTCAATAACACAATAGAAAAGTCTATATACAGTGTGTGCAAATGAGGTAAGATTAGGGAGGTAAGGCAATAAATAGGCCGTAGTGGCAAAGTAATTACAATTTAGCAAATTAACACTGAAGTGATAGATGTGCACAAGATGAATGTGCAAGTAGAGATACTGGGGTGCAAAGAAGCAAAACAATATAATAATATGGGGATGAGGTAGTTGGATGGGCTATGTACAGATGGGCTATGTACAGGTGCAATGATCTAGGAGCTGCTCTGACAGCTGATGCTTAAAGTTAGTGAGGGAGATATGAGTCTCCAGCTTCAGCAATTTTTGCAATTCGTTCCAGTCAGTGGCAGCAAAGAATTGGAAGGAAAAGGAGGAATTGGCTTTGGGGGTGACCAGTGAAATGGAGCATGCTACGGGTGGGTGCTGGTATGGTGACCAGTGAGCTGAGATAAGGCGGTGCTTTACCTAGCAAAGACTTATAGATGACCTGGAGCCAGTGGGTCTGGCGACGAATATAAAGCGAGGGCCAGCCAACGAGAGCATACAGGTCGCAGTGGTGGGTGGTAAACGGGGCTTTGGTGACAAAACGGATGGCACTGTGATAGACTACATCCAATTTGCTGAGTAGAGTGTTGGAGGCCATTTTGTAAATGACATCGCCGACGTCAAGGATCGGTAGGATAGTCAGTTTTACGAGGGTATGTTTGGCAGCATGAGTGAAGGATGCTTTGTTGCGAAATAGGAAGCCGAGATGCTTAATGTGATGCCTAGGTATTTGTAATTGTCCACATATTCTAAGTCAGAACCGTCCAGAGTAGTGATGCTGGATGGATAGGTGGGCAGGTGTGGGCAGCGATCGGTTGAAGAGCATGCATTTAGTTTTACTTGCATTTACGAGCAGTTGGAGGCCACGGAAGGAGTGTTGTATGGCATCGAAGCTCGTTTGGAGGTTAGTTAACACAGTGTCCAAAGAAGGGCCAGAAGTATGCAGAATGGTATCGTCTGCGTAGAGGTGGATCAGAGAATCACCAGCAGCAAGAGCGACGTCATTGATATATACAGAGAAAAGAGCCGGCCCGAGAATTGAACCCTGTGGCACCCCTATAGAGACAGCCAGAGGTCCGGACAAGAGGCCCTCCGATTCGACACACTGAACTCTATCTGAGAAGTAGTTGGTGAATCAGGCGAGGCAGTCATTTGAGAACCAAGGCTGTTGAGTCTGCCGATAAGAATGTGTGATTGACAGAGTCGAAAGCCTTGGCCAGGTCGATGAATACGGCTGCACAATATTGTTTCTTATCGATGGTGGTTAAGATATTGTTTAGGAGCTTGAGCGTGGCTGAGGTGCACCTATGACCAGCTCTGAAGCCAGATTGCATAGTGGAGAAGGTACGGTGGGATTCGAAATGGTCGGTGATCTGTTTGTTAACTTGGCTTTTGAAGACCTTAGAAAAGGCAGGGTAGGATAGATATAGGTCTGTAACAGTTTGGGTCTAGAGTGTCTCCCCCTTTGAAGAGGGGGATGACCGCGGCAGCTTTCCTATTTTTGGGGATCTCAGACGATATGAAAGAGAAGTTGAACAGGCTAGTAATAGGGGTTGCAACAATATCGGCGGATCATTTTAGAAAGAGAGAGGGTCCAGATTGTCTAGCCCGGCTGATTTGTAGGGCTACAGATTTTGCAGCTCTTTCAGAACATCAGCTATCTGGATTTGGGTGAAGGAGAAATGGAGGAGGCTTTGGAAAGTTGCTGTGGGGGGTGCAGGGCTGTTGACTGGGGTAAGGGTAGCTAGGTGGAAAGCATGGCCAGCCGTAGAAAAATGCTTATTGAAATTCGCAAATATCGTGGATTTATCGGTGGTGACAGTGTTTCCTAGCCTCAGTGCAGGGGGCAGCTGGGAGGAGGTGCTCTTATTCTCCATGGACGGATTTGTGGTTATACCTGGTAGGTTCATTGATCATTTGTGTGAGATTGAGGGCATCTAGCTTAGATTGTAGGACGGCCGAGGTGTTAAGCATGTCCTAGTTTTGGTCACCTAACAGTATGAGCTCTGAAGATAGAAGGGAGGCAATCAATTCACAGATGGTGTCCAGGGCACAGCTGGGGGCAGAAGGTGGTCTATAACAAGCGGCAACAGTGAGAGACGGGTTTCTGGAAAGGTGGATTTTTAGAAGTAGAAGCTCGAATTGTTTGGGCACAGACCTGGATAGTATGACAGAACTCTGCAGGCTAACTCCACCCCCTTTGACAGTTCTGTCTTGTCGGAAAATGTATGTTATAGTTAGGGATGGAAATTTCAGGCTTTTTGGTGGCCTTCCTAAGCCAGGATTCAGACAGGGCGAGGACTTCCGGGTTGGCAGAGTGTGCTAAAGCAGTGAACAATACAAAAACTTAGGGAGGAGGCTTCTAATGTTAACATGCATGAAACCAAGGCTTTTATGGTTACAGAAGTCAACAAATGAGAGCACCTGGGGAATGGGAGAAGAGCTAGGCGCTGCAGGGCCTGGATTAACCTCCACATCACCAGAGGAACAGAGGAGGTGTAGGATAAGGGTATGGCTAAAGGCTACAAGAACTGGTCGTCTAGTGCATTCGGAACAGAGAGTAAAAGGAGCAGGTTTCTGGGTGTGGAAGAATAGATTCAAGGCATAATGTACAGACAAGGGTATGGTAGGATGTGAGTACAGCGGAGATAAACCTACGCATTGAGTGACGATGGGAGAGGTTGTCTCTAGAGACACAATGTGTGGAGAGGTCATGTGTGGGAGATTAAACAAAAAGGCTAGCTGAGGCACATTGAGCAGGGCTGGAGGCTCTACAGTGAAAATCACTAACCAAAACAGCAATGGACAAGGCATATTGACATTAGGGAGAGGTATGCCTAGCCTAGTGATCATAGAGACCAGTGTGTAGCTAGGCGAGCTGGAGACACAGCGATTCAGACAGCTAACGGGCCGGGGCTAGCAGAAGGACCTTAGGGGGGCGTTGCGATGGAAGAGTCAGTTGTAGCCTCCCTCGGATGGTTACGTCGGCAGACCAGTCGTGTTGGATCGGCAGGGCTCTGTGCAGTAAAAGGGTCCAGGCCAATTGGCAAAATAGGTATTGTAGCCCAAGAAATTGGCTGATGGTACTCTTCAGCAAACAGTCCGAGATCCTCTAGACAACTAGTGGGCTGCGGCTAGCAGATGGGCCTTCAGGGGATGTTGTGACGGAGGAGCCTGTAGAAACCCCTCGGGCGGATTACGTCGGTAGACCAGTCATGATGGATCGGCGGGGCTCCGTATCGGCAGTAAAAGGGGTCCAGGCCAATTGGCAAAATAGGTATTGTAGCCCCAAGAGTGGCTGATGGACCTCTTCAGCTAGCCGGGAGATGGGCCTAGCACGAGGCTAGTTCCAGGCTCACTAGTGGTTGCTTCGGGACACAGACGTTATCCAGGGAGTAGCCACTCAGATAGCAGCTAGCTAGCTACGATGATCCAGGTGAAAAGGTGCAGAGCTTGCGGTATGAAATGTGGAGAAAAAGCAGTCCGGTATGTTCTAGGTTGAATCACGCTGTGCAGACTGGCAGGAGTTGACCAGGCTAAGGCTGGCTGATGACCGCTAGCAGTGGCTAACTGACTACTAGCTAGTAGCTAGTAAGCTGGCTAACTTCTGTTGGGGGTTCCGGTTCTAAAGTACAGAAAATAGCAGATCCATACCACATTGGGTGAAAGCGGGTTGTAGGAGAGTATGTTGAAACTGAGGTTAAAAAGATGTACGAAATATATACGAAGGGGAAAAAAAGATATATACACGGGGCACGACAAGACGTCTGAACTCCTACGCCATCTTGGAAATCTACCCCCTGCATCACTTTGTTCTCCCTGCATAGTGAGGGATACAGAGTAATCCCCTCTATTATTCCCCCTGCATACTTATGGATACAGAATAATACACACAGGAGTGTATACACACACACACACACACACACACACACACACACACACACACACGCATGTGGATGCATAATTGTACACAAGTGGATGTGATGCACACACACCCTTACCTAAAGACATAAATTGCAGACGCACAAGTGTAACAGTATAACTTTAGACCGTCCCCTCGCCCATACCCAGGCGCCACCTCGAAGCATCGTCACCCATCGCTCCACAAAAGGTCTCAGAGCAAGTGACGTCACCGATTGAAACGCTATTTAGCGCGCACCGCTAACTAAGCTAGCCTTTTCACATCCGTTACACTAGCACACAGACACGCATGTGGCACACACACACACACACACACACACCTCAGCGGTCCAGTGTGCTCGGCCCTCACTGACCTGTTAAAGGTATCAGGTATCAGTTGACCCTTCACCCTTAACCCTTCACCCTACAGACGAAAGCAGAGTCGTTTCTGTGTGGTTTTAAAGCAGTGTGGAATTGATTGATTTTGGCATCAAAATAGATTTAATTAAACACATGGAATATAGTCTTGTAATGTTATTTATTTTACAGCCAACTGGAAACTATAGTCTTTATAGTCTCTATTTTTCCTCCACCTCTGCAGCAAAGGGGGGGTGTGTGTCATCAGGTGTCATCAAATCCCATTCTCTCCTACTTGACCGTAGCTTAAACCCCACGAACATCATGGGTGTGTGGGTGCATCCAAGCTGCTAATATAAACCTAGACACTAACATTACACGTGTGTGTCACGTGTGCGTCACGTGCACCACGTATGAGTCACTGATTTGTTTTTCTACATCAGTGGGAGTTTCGAAAACAGAGAAGTCTAATTTAGAACAAAAGGACGGGAACACTGCCGCTACCTTGCTTTCCAACCAAGGTGCTAGGAACACTGCCGCTACCTTGCTTTCCAACCAAGGTGCTGGGAACACTGCCGCTACCTTGCTTTCCAACCAAGGTGCTAGGAACACTGCCGCTACCTTGCTTTCCAACCAAGGTGCTGGGAACACTGCCGCTACCTTGCTTTCCAACCAAGGTGCTGGGAACACTGCCGCTACCTTGCTTTCCAACCAAGGTGCTAGGAACACTGCCGCTACCTTGCTTTCCAACCAAGGTGCTAGGAACACTGCCGCTACCTTGCTTTCCAACCAAGGTGCTAGGAACACTGCCGCTACCTCGCTTTCCAACCAAGGTGCTGGGAACGCTGCCGCTACCTCGCTCTCCAACCAAGGTGCTGGGAACACTGTCGCTACCTCGCTCTCCAACCAAGGTGCTGGGAACACTGTCGCTACCTCGCTCTCCAACCAAGGTGCTGGGAACACTGTCGCTACCTCGCTCTCCAACCAAGGTGCTGGGAACACTGTCGCTACCTCGCTCTAAGGTGCTGGGAACACTGTCACTACCTCGCTCTCCAACCAAGGTGCTGGGAACACTGTCACTACCTCGCTCTAAGGTGCTGGGAACACTGCCGCTACCTCGCTCTCCAACCAAGGTGCTGGGAACGCTGCCGCTACCTCGCTCTAAGGTGCTGGGAACACTGTCACTACCTTGCTCTCTAACCAAGGTGCCGGGAACACTGTCGCTACCTCGCTTTCCAATCAAGGTGCCGGGAAAACTACCACTACCTCGCCCTCTAACCAAGGTGCCGGGAAAACTACCATTACCTCGCCCTCTAACCAAGGTGCCGGGAAAACTACCACTACCTCGCTCTCTAACCAAGGTGCCGGGAAAACTACCACTGCCTCGCTCTCTAACTAAAGTGCTGGAATCACTACCTCGCTCTCTAACCAAGGTGCTGCGAACACTACCTCGCTCTCTAACCAAGGTGCCGGGAAAACTACCACTACCTCGCTCTCTAACCAAGGTGCTGGGAACACTACCTCACTCTCTAACCAAGGTGCCGGGAAAACTACCACTACCTCGCCCTCTAACCAAGGTGCCGGGAAAACTACCACTACCTCGCTCTCTAACCAAGGTGCTGGGAACACTACCTCTCTCTAACCAAGGTGCTGGGAACACTACCTCTAACCAAGGTGCTGGGAACACTACCACTACCTCGCTCTCTAACCAAGGTGCTGGGAACACTACCTCGCTCTCTAACCAAGGTGCTGGGAACACTACCTCGCTCTCTAACCAAGGTGCTGGGAACACTACCTCTAACCAAGGTGCTGGGAACACTACCTCGCTCTCTAACCAAGGTACTGGGAACACTACCTCGCTCTCTAACCAAGGTGCTGGGAACACTACCTCGCTCTCTAACCAAGGTGCTGGGAACACTACCTCGCTCTCTAACCAAGGTGCTGGGAACACTACCTCGCTCTCTAACCAAGGTGCTGGGAACACTACCTCTAACCAAGGTGCTGGGAACACTACCACTACCTCTCTCTCTAACCAAGGTGCTGGGAACACTACCTCGCTCTCCAACCAAGGTGCTGGGAACACTGTCACTACCTCGCTCTAAGGTGCTGGGAACACTGCCACTACCTCGCTCTCCAATCAAGGTGCTGGGAACACTGCCACTACCTCGCTCTAAGGTGCTGGGAACACTGTCACTACCTTGCTCTCTAACCAAGGTGCCGGGAACACTGTCGCTACCTCGCTTTCCAACCAAGGTGCAGGGAAAACTACCACTACCTCGCTCTCTAACCAAGGTGCTGGGAACACTACCTCGCTCTCTAACCAAGGTGCTGGGAACACTACCACTCGCTCTCTAACCAAGGTGCTGGGAACACTACCTCTAACCAAGGTGCTGGGAACACTACCTCGCTCTCTCTAACCAAGGTGCTGGGAACACTACCTCTAACCAAGGTGCTGGGAACACTACCTCTAACCAAGGTGCTGGGAACACTACCTCTAACCAAGGTGCTGGGAACACTACCTCTAACCAAGGTGCTGGGAACACTACCTCTAACCAAGGTGCTGGGAACACTACCTCTAACCAAGGTGCTGGGAACACTACCTCTAACCAAGGTACTGGGAACACTACCTCTAACCAAGGTACTGGGAACACTACCTCTAACCAAGGTACTGGGAACACTACCTCGCTCTCTAACCAAGGTACTGGGAACACTACCTCGCTCTCTAACCAAGGTACTGGGAACACTACCTCGCTCTCTAACCAAGGTACTGGGAACACTACCTCGCTCTCTAACCAAGGTGCTGGGAACACTACCTCACTCTAACCAAGGTGCTGGGAACACTACCTCTAACCAAGGTGCTGGGAACACTACCACGACCTCTCTCTCTAACCAAGGTGCTGGGAACACTACCTCTAACCAAGGTGCTGGGAACACTACCACTACCTCTCTCTCTAACCAAGGTGCTGGGAACACTACCTCTAACCAAGGTACTGGGAACACTACCTCTAACCAAGGTACTGGGAACACTACCTCGCTCTCTAACCAAGGTGCTGGGAACACTACCTCGCTCTCTAACCAAGGTGCTGGGAACACTACCTCGCTCTCTAACCAAGGTGCTGGGAACACTACCTCGCTCTCTAACCAAGGTGCTGGGAACACTACCTCTAACCAAGGTGCTGGGAACACTACCACTACCTCTCTCTCTAACCAAGGTGCTGGGAACACTACCTCGCTCTCCAACCAAGGTGCTGGGAACACTGTCACTACCTCGCTCTAAGGTGCTGGGAACACTGCCGCTACCTCGCTCTCCAATCAAGGTGCTGGGAACACTACCTCACTCTCTAACCAAGGTGCCGGGAAAACTACCACTACCTCGCCCTCTAACCAAGGTGCCGGGAAAACTACCACTACCTCGCTCTCTAACGAAGGTGCTGGGAACACTACCTCTCTCTAACCAAGGTGCTGGGAACACTACCTCTAACCAAGGTGCTGGGAACACTACCACTACCTCTCTCTCTAACCAAGGTGCTGGGAACACTACCTCGCTCTCTAACCAAGGTGCTGGGAACACTACCTCGCTCTCTAACCAAGGTGCTGGGAACACTACCTCTAACCAAGGTGCTGGGAACACTACCTCGCTCTCTAACCAAGGTACTGGGAACACTACCTCGCTCTCTAACCAAGGTGCTGGGAACACTACCTCGCTCTCTAACCAAGGTGCTGGGAACACTACCTCGCTCTCTAACCAAGGTGCTGGGAACACTACCTCTAACCAAGGTGCTGGGAACACTACCACTACCTCTCTCTCTAACCAAGGTGCTGGGAACACTACCTCTAACCAAGGTGCTGGGAACACTACCACTACCTCTCTCTCTAACCAAGGTGCTGGGAACACTACCTCGCTCTCCAACCAAGGTGCTGGGAACACTGTCACTACCTCGCTCTAAGGTGCTGGGAACACTGCCGCTACCTCGCTCTCCAATCAAGGTGCTGGGAACGCTGCCGCTACCTCGCTCTAAGGTGCTGAGAACACTGTCACTACCTTGCTCTCTAACCAAGGTGCCGGGAACACTGTCGTTACCTCGCTTTCCAACCAAGGTGCTGGGAACACTGCCACTACCTCGCTCTCTAACCAAGGTGCCGGGAAAACTACCACTACCTCACTCTCTAACCAAGGTGCCGGGAAAACTACCACTACCTCGCTCTCTAACCAAGGTGCCGGGAAAACTACCAATACCTCGCTCTCTAACCAAGGTGCCGGGAAAACTACCACTACCTCGCTCTCTAACCAAGGTGCCGGGAAAACTACCACTACCTCGCTCTCTAACCAAGGTGCTGGGAACACTACCTCTCTCTAACCAAGGTGCTGGGAACACTACCTCTAACCAAGGTGCTGGGAACACTACCACTAACCAAGGTGCTGGGAACACTACCACTACCTCTCTCTCTAACCACGGTGCTGGGAACACTACCTCGCTTTCTAACCAAGGTGCTGGGAACACTGTCGCTACCTCGCTCTCCAACCAAGGTGCTGGGAACACTGTCACTACCTCGCTCTAAGGTGCTGGGAACACTGCCACTACCTCGCTCTCCAATCAAGGTGCTGGGAACGCTGCCGCTACCTCGCTCTAAGGTGCTGGGAACACTGTCACTACCTTGCTCTCTAACCAAGGTGCCGGGAACACTGTCGCTACCTCGCTTTCCAACCAAGGTGCAGGGAAAACTACCACTACCTCGCTCTCTAACCAAGGTGCTGGGAACACTACCTCGCTCTCTAACCAAGGTGCTGGGAACACTACCTCGCTCTCTAACCAAGGTGCTGGGAACACTACCTCTAACCAAGGTGCTGGGAACACTACCTCTAACCAAGGTGCTGGGAACACTACCTCTAACCAAGGTGCTGGGAACACTACCTCTAACCAAGGTGCTGGGAACACTACCTCTAACCAAGGTGCTGGGAACACTACCTCTAACCAAGGTGCTGGGAACACTACCTCTAACCAAGGTACTGGGAACACTACCTCTAACCAAGGTACTGGGAACACTACCTCGCTCTCTAACCAAGGTACTGGGAACACTACCTCGCTCTCTAACCAAGGTACTGGGAACACTACCTCGCTCTCTAACCAAGGTACTGGGAACACTACTACTCGCTCTCTAACCAAGGTGCTGGGAACACTACCTCACTCTAACCAAGGTGCTGGGAACACTACCTCTAACCAAGGTGCTGGGAACACTACCACGACCTCTCTCTCTAACCAAGGTGCTGGGAACACTACCTCTAACCAAGGTGCTGGGAACACTACCACTACCTCTCTCTCTAACCAAGGTGCTGGGAACACTACCTCTAACCAAGGTACTGGGAACACTACCTCTAACCAAGGTACTGGGAACACTACCTCTAACCAAGGTACTGGGAACACTACCTCGCTCTCTAACCAAGGTACTGGGAACACTACCTCGCTCTCTAACCAAGGTACTGGGAACACTACCTCGCTCTCTAACCAAGGTGCTGGGAACACTACCTCACTCTAACCAAGGTGCTGGGAACACTACCTCTAACCAAGGTGCTGGGAACACTACCACTACCTCTCTCTCTAACCAAGGTGCTGGGAACACTACCTCTAACCAAGGTGCTGGGAACACTACCACTACCTCTCTCTCTAACCAAGGTGCTGGGAACACTACCTCGCTTTCTAACCAAGGTGCTGGGAACACTGTCGCTACCTCGCTCTCCAACCAAGGTGCTGGGAACACTGTCGCTACCTCGCTCTCCAACCAAGGTGCTGGGAACACTGTCGCTACCTCGCTCTAATGTGCTGGGAACACTGTCGCTACCTCGCTCTCCAACCAAGGTGCTGGGAACGCTGTCACTACCTCGCTCTAAGGTGCTGGGAACACTGCCGCTACCTCGCTCTCCAATCAAGGTGCTGGGAACGCTGCCGCTACCTCGCTCTAAGGTGCTGGGAACACTGCCACTACCTCGCTCTCCAATCAAGGTGCTGGGAACGCTGCCGCTACCTCGCTCTAAGGTGCTGGGAACACTGTCACTACCTTGCTCTCTAACCAAGGTGCCGGGAACACTGTCGCTACCTCGCTTTCCAACCAAGGTGCAGGGAAAACTACCACTACCTCGCTCTCTAACCAAGGTGCTGGGAACACTACCTCGCTCTCTAACCAAGGTGCTGGGAACACTACCTCGCTCTCTAACCAAGGTGCTGGGAACACTACCTCTAACCAAGGTGCTGGGAACACTACCTCTAACCAAGGTGCTGGGAACACTACCTCTAACCAAGGTGCTGGGAACACTACCTCTAACCAAGGTGCTGGGAACACTACCTCTAACCAAGGTGCTGGGAACACTACCTCTAACCAAGGTGCTGGGAACACTACCTCTAACCAAGGTACTGGGAACACTACCTCTAACCAAGGTACTGGGAACACTACCTCGCTCTCTAACCAAGGTACTGGGAACACTACCTCGCTCTCTAACCAAGGTACTGGGAACACTACCTCGCTCTCTAACCAAGGTACTGGGAACACTACCTCGCTCTCTAACCAAGGTGCTGGGAACACTACCTCACTCTAACCAAGGTGCTGGGAACACTACCTCTAACCAAGGTGCTGGGAACACTACCACGACCTCTCTCTCTAACCAAGGTGCTGGGAACACTACCTCTAACCAAGGTGCTGGGAACACTACCACTACCTCTCTCTCTAACCAAGGTGCTGGGAACACTACCTCTAACCAAGGTACTGGGAACACTACCTCTAACCAAGGTACTGGGAACACTACCTCTAACCAAGGTACTGGGAACACTACCTCGCTCTCTAACCAAGGTACTGGGAACACTACCTCGCTCTCTAACCAAGGTACTGGGAACACTACCTCGCTCTCTAACCAAGGTGCTGGGAACACTACCTCACTCTAACCAAGGTGCTGGGAACACTACCTCTAACCAAGGTGCTGGGAACACTACCACTACCTCTCTCTCTAACCAAGGTGCTGGGAACACTACCTCTAACCAAGGTGCTGGGAACACTACCACTACCTCTCTCTCTAACCAAGGTGCTGGGAACACTACCTCGCTTTCTAACCAAGGTGCTGGGAACACTGTCGCTACCTCGCTCTCCAACCAAGGTGCTGGGAACGCTGCCGCTACCTCGCTCTAAGGTGCTGGGAACACTGTCACTACCTTGCTCTCTAACCAAGGTGCCGGGAACACTGTCGCTACCTCGCTTTCCAACCAAGGTGCAGGGAAAACTACCACTACCTCGCTCTCTAACCAAGGTGCTGGGAACACTACCTCGCTCTCTAACCAAGGTGCTGGGAACACTACCTCGCTCTCTAACCAAGGTGCTGGGAACACTACCTCTAACCAAGGTGCTGGGAACACTACCTCTAACCAAGGTGCTGGGAACACTACCTCTAACCAAGGTGCTGGGAACACTACCTCTAACCAAGGTGCTGGGAACACTACCTCTAACCAAGGTGCTGGGAACACTACCTCTAACCAAGGTGCTGGGAACACTACCTCTAACCAAGGTACTGGGAACACTACCTCTAACCAAGGTACTGGGAACACTACCTCTAACCAAGGTACTGGGAACACTACCTCGCTCTCTAACCAAGGTACTGGGAACACTACCTCGCTCTCTAACCAAGGTACTGGGAACACTACCTCGCTCTCTAACCAAGGTACTGGGAACACTACCTCGCTCTCTAACCAAGGTGCTGGGAACACTACCTCACTCTAACCAAGGTGCTGGGAACACTACCTCTAACCAAGGTGCTGGGAACACTACCACGACCTCTCTCTCTAACCAAGGTGCTGGGAACACTACCTCTAACCAAGGTGCTGGGAACACTACCACTACCTCTCTCTCTAACCAAGGTGCTGGGAACACTACCTCTAACCAAGGTACTGGGAACACTACCTCTAACCAAGGTACTGGGAACACTACCTCTAACCAAGGTACTGGGAACACTACCTCGCTCTCTAACCAAGGTACTGGGAACACTACCTCGCTCTCTAACCAAGGTACTGGGAACACTACCTCGCTCTCTAACCAAGGTGCTGGGAACACTACCTCACTCTAACCAAGGTGCTGGGAACACTACCTCTAACCAAGGTGCTGGGAACACTACCACTACCTCTCTCTAACCAAGGTGCTGGGAACACTACCTCTAACCAAGGTGCTGGGAACACTACCTACCTCTCTCTAACCAAGGTGCTGGGAACACTACCTCGCTTTCTAACCAAGGTGCTGGGAACACTGTCGCTACCTCGCTCTCCAACCAAGGTGCTGGGAACACTGTCGCTACCTCGCTCTAATGTGCTGGGAACACTGTCGCTACCTCGCTCTCCAACCAAGGTGCTGGGAACGCTGTCACTACCTCGCTCTAAGGTGCTGGGAACACTGCCGCTACCTCGCTCTCCAATCAAGGTGCTGGGAACGCTGCCGCTACCTCGCTCTAAGGTGCTGGGAACACTGTCACTTCCTTGCTCTCTAACCAAGGTGCCGGGAACACTGTCGCTACCTCGCTTTCCAACCAAGGTGCCGGGAAAACTACCACTACCTCGCTCTCTAACCAAGGTGCCGGGAAAACTACCACTACCTCGCTCTCTAACCAAGGTGCCGGGAAACCTACCACTACCTCGCTCTCTAACCAAAGTGCTGGAATCACTACCTCGCTCTCTAACCAAGGTGCTGGGAACACTACCTCGCTCTCTAACCAAGGTGCCGGGAACACTACCTCTCTCTAACCAAGGTGCTGGGAACACTACCTCTAACCAAGGTGCTGGGAACACTACCACTACCTCTCTCTAACCAAGGTGCTGGGAACACTACCTCGCTCTCTAACCAAGGTGCTGGGAACACTACCACTACCTCGCTCTCTAACCAAGGTGCCGGGAACACTACCTCTCTCTAACAAGGTGCTGGGAACACTACCTCTAACCAAGGTGCCGGGAAAACTACCACTACCTCGCTCTCTAACCAAGGTGCCGGGAAAACTACCACTACCTCGCGCTCTAACCAAGGTGCCGGGAAAACTACCACTACCTCGCTCTCTAACCAAGGTGCCGGGAAAACTACCACTGCCTCGCTCTCTAACCAAAGTGCTGGAATCACTACCTCGCTCTCTAACCAAGGTGCTGTGAACACTACCTCGCTCTCTAACCAAGGTGCCGGGAAAACTACCACTACCTCGCTCTCTAACCAAGGTGCTGTGAACACTACCTCGCTCTCTAACCAAGGTGCCGGGAAAACTACCACTACCTCGCTCTCTAACCAAGGTGCTGGGAACACTACCTCTAACCAAGGTGCTGGGAACACTACCTCTAACCAAGGTGCTGGGAACACTACCTCTAACCAAGGTGCTGGGAACACTACCTCTAACCAAGGTGCTGGGAACACTACCTCTAACCAAGGTGCTGGGAACACTACCTCTAACCAAGGTACTGGGAACACTACCTCTAACCAAGGTACTGGGAACACTACCTCTAACCAAGGTACTGGGAACACTACCTCGCTCTCTAACCAAGGTACTGGGAACACTACCTCGCTCTCTAACCAAGGTACTGGGAACACTACCTCGCTCTCTAACCAAGGTGCTGGGAACACTACCTCACTCTAACCAAGGTGCTGGGAACACTACCTCTAACCAAGGTGCTGGGAACACTACCACTACCTCTCTCTCTAACCAAGGCACCTTGGTTAGAGGTAGTGTTCCCAGCACCTTGGTTAGAGAGAGGTAGTGTTCCCAGCACCTTGGTTAGAGAGCGAGGTGTTCCCAGCACCTGGTTAGAGTAGTGTTCCCAGTGCCTGGTTAGAGGTAGTGTTCCCCAGCACCTGGGCTGGAGGTAGTGTTCCCAGCACCTGGTTGAGTGTTCCCAGCACCTGGGTTGGAGGTGGTGTTCAGCACCTGGTTAGAGAGTGAGGTAGTGTTCCCAGCACCTTGGTTAGAGAGAGAGGTAGTGGTAGTTTTCCCGGGAAAACTACCACTACCTCGCTCTCTAACCAAGGTGCCGGGAAAACTACCACTACCTCGCTCTCTAACCAAGGTGCCGGGAAACCTACCACTACCTCGCTCTCTAACCAAGGTGCCGGGAAAAATACCACTGCCTCGCTCTCTAACCAAAGTGCTGGAATCACTACCTCGCTCTCTAACCAAGGTGCTGGGAACACTACCTCGCTCTCTAACCAAGGTGCCGGGAACACTACCTCTCTCTAACCAAGGTGCTGGGAACACTACCTCTAACCAAGGTGCTGGGAACACTACCACTACCTCTCTCTAACCAAGGTGCTGGGAACACTACCTCGCTCTCTAACCAAGGTGCTGGGAACACTACCACTACCTCGCTCTCTAACCAAGGTGCCGGGAACACTACCTCTCTCTAACAAGGTGCTGGGAACACTACCTCTAACCAAGGTGCCAGGAAAACTACCACTACCTCGCTCTCTAACCAAGGTGCCGGGAAAACTACCACTACCTCGCGCTCTAACCAAGGTGCCGGGAAAACTACCACTACCTCGCTCTCTAACCAAGGTGCCGGGAAAACTACCAGGGCCTCGCTCTCTAACCAAAGTGCTGGAATCACTACCTCGCTCTCTAACCAAGGTGCTGTGAACACTACCTCGCTCTCTAACCAAGGTGCCGGGAAAACTACCACTACCTCGCTCTCTAACCAAGGTGCTGTGAACACTACCTCGCTCTCTAACCAAGGTGCCGGGAAAACTACCACTACCTCGCTCTCTAACCAAGGTGCTGGGAACACTACCTCACTCTCTAACCAAGGTGCCGGGGCAACTACCACTGCCTCGCCCTCTAACCAAGGTGCCGGAAAACTACCACTAACCAAGGTGCTGGGAACACTACCACTACCTCTCTCTCTCTAACCAAGGTGCTGGGAACACTACCTCGCTCTCTAACCAAGGTGCTGGGAACACTACCTCTAACCAAGGTGCTGGGAACACTACCTCTAACCAAGGTGCTGGGAACACTACCTCTAACCAAGGTGCTGGGAACACTACCTCTAACCAAGGTGCTGGGAACACTACCTCTAACCAAGGTGCTGGGAACACTACCTCTAACCAAGGTACAGGGAACACTACCTCTAACCAAGGTACAGGGAACACTACCTCTAACCAAGGTACTGGGAACACTACCTCGAACCAAGGTACTGGGAACACTACCTCGCTCTCTAACCAAGGTACTGGGAACACTACCTCGCTCTCTATCCAAGGTGCTGGGAACACTACCTCGCTCTCTAACCAAGGTGCTGGGAACACTACCTCTCTCTAACCAAGGTGCTGGGAACACTACCTCACTCTAACCAAGGTGCTGGGAACACTACCTCTAACCAAGGTGCTGGGAACACTACCACTACCTCTCTCTCTAACCAAGGTGCTGGGAACACTACCACTACCTCTCTCTAACCAAGGTGCTGGGAACACTACCTCGCTCTCTAACCAAGGTGCTGGGAACACTGTCGCTACCTCGCTCTCCAACCAAGGTGCTGGGAACACTGTCGCTACCTCGCGCTCTAACCAAGGTGCCGGGAAAACTACCACTACCTCGCTCTCTAACCAAGGTGCCGGGAAAACTACCACTGCCTCGCTCTCTAACCAAAGTGCTGGAATCACTACCTCGCTCTCGAACCAAGGTGCTGTGAACACTACCTCGCTCTCTAACCAAGGTGCCGGGAAAACTACCACTACCTCGCTCTCTAACCAAGGTGCTGTGAACACTACCTCGCTCTCTAACCAAGGTGCCGGGAAAACTACCACTACCTCGCTCTCTAACCAAGGTGCTGGGAACACTACCTCACTCTCTAACCAAGGTGCCGGGGCAACTACCACTGCCTCGCCCTCTAACCAAGGTGCCGGGAAAACTACCACTAACCAAGGTGCTGGGAACACTACCACTACCTCTCTCTCTAACCAAGGTACTGGGAACACTACCTCGCTCTCTAACCAAGGTGCTGGGAACACTGTCGCTACCTCGCTCTCCAACCAAGGTGCTGGGAACACTGTCGCTACCTCGCTCTCCAACCAAGGTGCTGGGAACACTGTCGCTACCTCGCTCTAATGTGCTGGGAACACTGTCGCTACCTCGCTCTCCAACCAAGGTGCTGGGAACGCTGTCACTACCTCGCTCTAAGGTGCTGGGAACACTGCCGCTACCTCGCTCTCCAATCAAGGTGCTGGGAACGCTGCCGCTACCTCGCTCTAAGGTGCTGGGAACACTGTCACTACCTTGCTCTCTAACCAAGGTGCCGGGAACACTGTCGCTACCTCGCTTTCCAACCAAGGTGCCGGGAAAACTACCACTACCTCGCTCTCTAACCAAGGTGCCGGGAAAACTACCACTACCTCGCTCTCTAACCAAGGTGCCGGGAAACCTACCACTACCTCGCTCTCTAACCAAGGTGCCGGGAAAAATACCACTGCCTCGCTCTCTAACCAAAGTGCTGGAATCACTACCTCGCTCTCTAACCAAGGTGCTGGGAACACTACCTCGCTCTCTAACCAAGGTGCCGGGAACACTACCTCTCTCTAACCAAGGTGCTGGGAACACTACCTCTAACCAAGGTGCTGGGAACACTACCACTACCTCTCTCTAACCAAGGTGCTGGGAACACTACCTCGCTCTCTAACCAAGGTGCTGGGAACACTACCACTACCTCGCTCTCTAACCAAGGTGCCGGGAACACTACCTCTCTCTAACAAGGTGCTGGGAACACTACCTCTAACCAAGGTGCCAGGAAAACTACCACTACCTCGCTCTCTAACCAAGGTGCCGGGAAAACTACCACTACCTCGCGCTCTAACCAAGGTGCCGGGAAAACTACCACTACCTCGCTCTCTAACCAAGGTGCCGGGAAAACTACCAGGGCCTCGCTCTCTAACCAAAGTGCTGGAATCACTACCTCGCTCTCTAACCAAGGTGCTGTGAACACTACCTCGCTCTCTAACCAAGGTGCCGGGAAAACTACCACTACCTCGCTCTCTAACCAAGGTGCTGTGAACACTACCTCGCTCTCTAACCAAGGTGCCGGGAAAACTACCACTACCTCGCTCTCTAACCAAGGTGCTGGGAACACTACCTCACTCTCTAACCAAGGTGCCGGGGCAACTACCACTGCCTCGCCCTCTAACCAAGGTGCCGGGAAAACTACCACTAACCAAGGTGCTGGGAACACTACCACTACCTCTCTCTCTAACCAAGGTGCTGGGAACACTACCTCGCTCTCTAACCAAGGTGCTGGGAACACTACCTCTAACCAAGGTGCTGGGAACACTACCTCTAACCAAGGTGCTGGGAACACTACCTCTAACCAAGGTGCTGGGAACACTACCTCTAACCAAGGTGCTGGGAACACTACCTCTAACCAAGGTGCTGGGAACACTACCTCTAACCAAGGTACAGGGAACACTACCTCTAACCAAGGTACAGGGAACACTACCTCTAACCAAGGTACTGGGAACACTACCTCGAACCAAGGTACTGGGAACACTACCTCGCTCTCTAACCAAGGTACTGGGAACACTACCTCGCTCTCTATCCAAGGTGCTGGGAACACTACCTCGCTCTCTAACCAAGGTGCTGGGAACACTACCTCTCTCTAACCAAGGTGCTGGGAACACTACCTCACTCTAACCAAGGTGCTGGGAACACTACCTCTAACCAAGGTGCTGGGAACACTACCACTACCTCTCTCTCTAACCAAGGTGCTGGGAACACTACCACTACCTCTCTCTAACCAAGGTGCTGGGAACACTACCTCGCTCTCTAACCAAGGTGCTGGGAACACTGTCGCTACCTCGCTCTCCAACCAAGGTGCTGGGAACACTGCTCTACCTCGCGCCTAACCAAGGTGCCGGGAAAACTACCACTACCTCGCTCTCTAACCAAGGTGCCGGGAAAACTACCACTGCCTCGCTCTCTAACCAAAGTGCTGGAATCACTACCTCGCTCTCGAACCAAGGTGCTGTGAACACTACCTCGCTCTCTAACCAAGGTGCCGGGAAAACTACCACTACCTCGCTCTCTAACCAAGGTGCTGTGAACACTACCTCGCTCTCTAACCAAGGTGCCGGGAAAACTACCACTACCTCGCTCTCTAACCAAGGTGCTGGGAACACTACCTCACTCTCTAACCAAGGTGCCGGGGCAACTACCACTGCCTCGCCCTCTAACCAAGGTGCCGGGAAAACTACCACTAACCAAGGTGCTGGGAACACTACCACTACCTCTCTCTCTAACCAAGGTGCTGGGAACACTACCTCGCTCTCTAACCAAGGTGCTGGGAACACTACCTCTAACCAAGGTGCTGGGAACACTACCTCTAACTAAGGTGCTGGGAACACTACCTCTAACCAAGGTGCTGGGAACACTACCTCTAACCAAGGTGCTGGGAACACTACCTCTAACCAAGGTACTGGGAACACTACCTCTAACCAAGGTACTGGGAACACTACCTCTAACCAAGGTACTGGGAACACTACCTCGCTCTCTAACCAAGGTACTGGGAACACTACCTCGCTCTCTAACCAAGGTGCTGGGAACACTACCTCTCTCTAACCAAGGTGCTGGGAACACTACCTCACTCTAACCAAGGTGCTGGGAACACTACCTCTAACCAAGGTGCTGGGAACACTACCACTACCTCTCTCTCTAACCAAGGTGCTGGGAACACTACCACTACCTCTCTCTAACCAAGGTGCTGGGAACACTACCTCGCTCTCTAACCAAGGTGCTGGGAACACTGTCGCTACCACTCTCTCCAACCAAGGTGCTGGGAACACTGTCGCTACCTCGCTCTCCAACCAAGGTGCTGGGAACACTGCCGCTACCTCGCTCTCCAATCAAGGTGCTGGGAACGCTGCCGCTACCTCGCTCTAAGGTGCTGGGAACACTGTCACTACCTTGCGCTCTAACCAAGGTGCCGGGAACACTGTCGCTACCTCGCTTTCCAACCAAGGTGCTGGGAACACTGCCGCTACCTCGCTCTCTAACCAAGGTGCCGGGAAAACTACCACTACCTCACTCTCTATCCAAGGTGCCGGGAAAACTACCACTACCTCTCTCTCTAACCAAGGTGCTGGGAACACTACCTCACTCTCTAACCAAGGTGCTGGGAACACTACCTCTAACCAAGGTGCTGGGAACACTACCTCTAACCAAGGTGCTGGGAACACTACCTCTAACCAAGGTGCTGGGAACACTACCTCTAACCAAGGTACTGGGAACACTACCTCTAACCAAGGTACTGGGAACACTACCTCGCTCTCTAACCAAGGTGCTGGGAACACTACCTCTCTCTAACCAAGGTGCTGGGAACACTACCTCTAACCAAGGTGCTGGGAACACTACCTCACTCTAACCAAGGTGCTGGGAACACTACCTCTAACCAAGGTGCTGGGAACACTACCTCACTCTAACCAAGGTGCTGGGAACACTACCTCTAACCAAGGTGCTGGGAACACTACCTCTAACCAAGGTGCTGGGAACACTACCACTACCTCTCTCTCTAACCAAGGTGCTGGGAACACTACCTCGCTCTCTAACCAAGGTGCTGGGAACACTACCTCGCTCTCTAACCAAGGTGCTGGGAACACTACCTCTCTAACCAAGGTGCTGTGAACACTACCTCTAACCAAGGTGCTGTGAACACTACCTGTAACCAAGGTACTGGGAACACTACCTCTAATCAAGGTACTGGGAACACTACCTCGCTCTCTAACCAAGGTACTGGGAACACTACCTCGCTCTCTAACCAAGGTGCTGGGAACACTACCTCGCTCTCTAACCAAGGTGCTGGGAACACTACCTCGCTCTCTAACCAAGGTGCTGGGAACACTACCTCTAACCAAGGTGCTGGGAACACTACCACTACCTCTCTCTCTAACCAAGGTGCTGGGAACACTACCTCGCTTTCTAACCAAGGTGCTGGGAACACTGTCGCTACCTCGCTCTCCAACCAAGGTGCTGGGAACACTGTCGCTACCTCGCTCTCCAACCAAGGTGCTGGGAACACTGTCGCTACCTCGCTCTAAGGTGCTGGGAACACTGTCGCTACCTCGCTCTCCAACCAAGGTGCTGGGAACACTGTCACTACCTCGCTCTAAGGTGCTGGGAACACTGCCGCTACCTCGCTCTCCAATCAAGGTGCTGGGAACGCTGCCGCTACCTCGCTCTAAGGTGCTGGGAACACTGTCACTACCTTGCTCTCTAACCAAGGTGCCGGGAACACTGTCGCTACCTCGCTTTCCAACCAAGGTGCCGGGAAAACTACCACTACCTCGCTCTCTAACCAAGGTGCCGGGAAAACTACCACTACCTCGCGCTCTAACCAAGGTGCCGGGAAAACTACCACTACCTCGCTCTCTAACCAAGGTGCCGGGAAAACTACCACTGCCTCGCTCTCTAACCAAAGTGCTGGAATCACTACCTCGCTCTCTAACCAAGGTGCTGTGAACACTACCTCGCTCTCCAACCAAGGTGCCGGGAAAACTACCACTACCTCGCTCTCTAACCAAGGTTCTGGGAACACTACCTCTCTCTAACCAAGGTGCTGGGAACACTACCTCTAACCAAGGTGCTGGGAACACTACCACTACCTCTCTCTCTAACCAAGGTGCTGGGAACACTACCTCGCTCTCTAACCAAGGTGCTGGGAACACTACCTCTAACCAAGGTGCTGGGAACACTACCTCTAACCAAGGTGCTGGGAACACTACCTCTAACCAAGGTGCTGGGAACACTACCTCTAACCAAGGTACAGGGAACACTACCTCTAACCAAGGTAATGGGAACACTACCTCTAACCAAGGTACTGGGAACGCTACCTCGCTCTCTAACCAAGGTACTGGGAACACTACCTCGCTTTCTAACCAAGGTACTGGGAACACTACCTCGCTCTCTAACCAAGGTGCTGGGAACACTACCTCTCTCTAACCAAGGTGCTGGGAACACTACCTCACTCTAACCAAGGTGCTGGGAACACTACCACTACCTCTCTCTCTAACCAAGGTGCTGGGAACACTACCTCGCTCTCTAACCAAGGTGCTGGGAACACTACCTCGCTCTCTAACCAAGGTGCCGGGAAAACTACCACTACCTCGCTCTCTAACCAAGGTGCTGGGAACACTACCTCACTCTCTAACCAAGGTGCCGGGGCAACTACCACTGCCTCGCCCTCTAACCAAGGTGCCGGGAAAACTACCACTACCTCGCTCTCTAACCAAGGTGCTGGGAACACTACCTCTCTCTAACCAAGGTGCTGGGAACACTACCTCGCTCTCTAACCAAGGTGCTGGGAACACTACCTCTAACCAAGGTGCTGGGAACACTACCTCTAACCAAGGTGCTGGGAACACTACCTCTAACCAAGGTGCTGGGAACACTACCTCTAACCAAGGTACAGGGAACACTACCTCTAACCAAGGTACTGGGAACACTACCTCTAACCAAGGTACTGGGAACACTACCTCGCTCTCTAACCAAGGTACTGGGAACACTACCTCGCTCTCTAACCAAGGTGCTGGGAACACTACCTCTCTCTAACCAAGGTGCTGGGAACACTACCTCACTCTAACAAAGGTGCTGGGAACACTACCACTACCTCTCTCTCTAACCAAGGTGCTGGGAACACTACCTCGCTCTCTAACCAAGGTGCTGGGAACACTACCTCGCTCTCTAACCAAGGTGCTGGGAACACTACCTCTAACCAAGATGCTGGGAACACTACCTGTAACCAAGGTACTGGGAACACTACCTCTAACCAAGGTACTGGGAACACTACCTCGCTCTCTAACCAAGGTACTGGGAACACTACCTCGCTCTCTAACCAAGGTGCTGGGAACACTACCTCGCTCTCTAACCAAGGTGCTGCGAACACTACCTCGCTCTCTAACCAAGGTGCCGGGAAAACTACCACTACCTCGCTCTCTAACCAAGGTGCTGGGAACACTACCTCACTCTCTAACCAAGGTGCCGGGAAAACTACCACTACCTCGCCCTCTAACCAAGGTGCCGGGAAAATTACCACTACCTCGCTCTCTAACCAAGGTGCTGGGAACACTACCTCTAACCAAGGTGCTGGGAACACTACCACTACCTCTCTCTCTAACCAAGGTGCTGGGAACACTACCTCGCTCTCTAACCAAGGTGCTGGGAACACTACCTCGCTCTCTAACCAAGGTGCTGGGAACACTACCTCGCTCTCTAACCAAGGTGCTGGGAACACTACCTCTAACCAAGGTGCTGGGAACACTACCTCTAACCAAGGTACTGGGAACACTACCTCGCTCTCTAACCAAGGTACTGGGAACACTACCTCGCTCTCTAACCATGGTGCTGGGAACACTACCTCGCTCTCTAACCAAGGTACTGGGAACACTACCTCGCTCTCTAACCAAGGTGCTGGGAACACTACCTCTAACCAAGGTGCTGGGAACACTACCACTACCTCTCTCTCTAACCAAGGTGCTGGGAACACTACCTCTCTCTCTAACCAAGGTGCTGGGAACACTACCTCGCTCTCTAACCAAGGCGCTGGGAACACTACCACTACCTCTCTCTCTAACCAAGGTGCTGGGAACACTACCTCTAACCAAGGTGCTGGGAACACTACCACTACCTCTCTCTCTAACCAAGGTGCTGGGAACACTACCTCGCTCTCCAACCAAGGTGCTGGGAACACTGTCGCTACCTCGCTCTAAGATGCTGGGAACACTGTCGCTACCTCGCTCTCCAACCAAGGTGCTGGGAACACTGTCACTTCCTCGCTCTAAGGTGCTGGGAACACTAACGCATCCTCGCTCTAAGGTGCTGGGAACACTGTCACTACCTTGCTCTCTAACCAAGGTGCCGGGAACACTGTCGCTACCTCGCTTTCCAACCAAGGTGCCGGGAAAACTACCACTACCTCGCTCTCTAACCAAGGTGCCGGGAAAACTACCACTACCTCGCTCTCTAACCAAGGTGCCGGGAAAACTACCACTGCCTCGCTCTCTAACCAAAGTGCTGGAATCACTACCTCGCTCTCTAACCAAGGTGCTGGGAACACTACCTCGCTCTCTAACCAAGGTGCCGGGAACACTACCTCTAACCAAGGTGCTGGGAACACTACCTCTAACCAAGGTGCTGCGAACACTACCTCTAACCAAGGTACTGGGAACACTACCTCGCTCTCTAACCAAGGTACTGGGAACACTACCTCGCTCTCTAACCATGGTGCTGGGAACACTACCTCGCTCTCTAACCATGGTACTGGGAACACTACCTCGCTCTCTAACCAAGGTGCTGGGAACACTACCACTACCTCTCTCTCTAACCAAGGTGCTGGGAACACTACCACTACCTCTCTCTCTAACCAAGGTGCTGGGAACACTACCTCTCTCTAACCAAGGTGCTGGGAACACTACCTCTCTCTAACCAAGGTGTTGGGAACACTACCTCTCTCTAACCAAGGTGCTGGGAACACTACCACTCTCTAACCAAGGTGCTGGGAACACTACCTCACTCTCTAACCAAGGTGCTGGGAACACTACCTCACTCTCTAACCAAGGTGCTGGGAACACTACCTCACTCTCTAACCAAGGTGCTGGGAACACTACCTCACTCTCTAACCAAGGTGCTGGGAACACTACCTCACTCTCTAACCAAGGTGCTGGGAACACTACCTCTCTCTCTAACCAAGGTGCTGGGAACACTACCTCTCTCTCTAACCAAGGTGCTGGGAACACTACCTCTCTCTAACCAAGGTGCTGGGAACACTACCTCGCTCTCTAACCAAGGTGCTGGGAACACTACCTTGCTCTCTAACCAAGGTGCTGGGAACACTACCTCTCTCTAACCAAGGTGCTGGGAACACTACCTCACTCTAACCAAGGTGCTGGGAACACTACCACTACCTCTCTCTCTAACCAAGGTGCTGGGAACACTACCTCGCTCTCTAACCAAGGTGCTGGGAACACTACCTCGCTCTCTAACCAAGGTGCCGGGGCAACTACCACTGCCTCGCCCTCTAACCAAGGTGCCGGGAAAACTACCACTACCTCGCTCTCTAACCAAGGTGCTGGGAACACTACCTCACTCTCTAACCAAGGTGCCGGGGCAACTACCACTGCCTCGCCCTCTAACCAAGGTGCCGGGAAAACTACCACTACCTCGCTCTCTAACCAAGGTGCTGGGAACACTACCTCTAACCAAGGTGCTGGGAACACTACCACTACCTCTCTCTCTAACCAAGGTGCTGGGAACACTACCTCTAACCAAGGTGCTGGGAACACTACCTCTAACCAAGGTGCTGGGAACACTACCTCTAACCAAGGTACAGGGAACACTACCTCTAACCAAGGTACTGGGAACACTACCTCTAACCAAGGTACTGGGAACACTACCTCTAACCAAGGTACTGGGAACACTACCTCGCTCTCTAACCAAGGTACTGGGAACACTACCTCGCTCTCTAACCAAGGTACTGGGAACACTACCTCGCTCTCTAACCAAGGTGCTGGGAACACTACCTCTCTCTAACCAAGGTGCTGGGAACACTACCTCACTCTAACCAAGGTGCTGGGAACACTACCACTACCTCTCTCTCTAACCAAGGTGCTGGGAACACTACCTCGCTCTCTAACCAAGGTGCTGGGAACACTACCTCGCTCTCTAACCAAGGTGCTGGGAACACTACCTCTAACCAAGGTGCTGGGAACACTACCTGTAACCAAGGTACTGGGAACACTACCTCTAACCAAGGTACTGGGAACACTACCTCTAACCAAGGTACTGGGAACACTACCTCGCTCTCTAACCAAGGTGCTGGGAACACTACCTCGCTCTCTAACCAAGGTGCTGCGAACACTACCTCGCTCTCTAACCAAGGTGCCGGGAAAACTACCACTACCTCGCTCTCTAACCAAGGTGCTGGGAACACTACCTCACTCTCTAACCAAGGTGCCGGGAAAACTACCACTACCTCGCCCTCTAACCAAGGTGCCGGGAAAATTACCACTACCTCGCTCTCTAACCAAGGTGCTGGGAACACTACCTCTCTCTAACCAAGGTGCTGGGAACACTACCACTACCTCTCTCTCTAACCAAGGTGCTGGGAACACTACCTCGCTCTCTAACCAAGGTGCTGGGAACACTACCTCGCTCTCTAACCAAGGTGCTGGGAACACTACCTCTAACCAAGGTGCTGGGAACACTACCTCTAACCAAGGTACTGGGAACACTACCTCTAACCAAGGTACTGGGAACACTACCTCGCTCTCTAACCAAGGTACTGGGAACACTACCTCGCTCTCTAACCATGGTGCTGGGAACACTACCTCGCTCTCCAACCAAGGTACTGGGAACACTACCTCGCTCTCTAACCAAGGTGCTGGGAACACTACCTCTAACCAAGGCGCTGGGAACACTACCACTACCTCTCTCTCTAACCAAGGTGCTGGGAACACTACCTCTAACCAAGGTGCTGGGAACACTACCACTACCTCTCTCTCTAACCAAGGTGCTGGGAACACTACCTCGCTCTCCAACCAAGGTGCTGGGAACACTGTCGCTACCTCGCTCTCCAACCAAGGTGCTGGGAACACTGTCGCTACCTCGCTCTAAGATGCTGGGAACACTGTCGCTACCTCGCTCTCCAACCAAGGTGCTGGGAACACTGTCACTTCCTCGCTCTAAGGTGCTGGGAACGCTGCCGCTACCTCGCACTAAGGTGCTGGGAACACTGTCACTACCTTGCTCTCTAACCAAGGTGCCGGGAACACTGTCGCTACCTCGCTTTCCAACCAAGGTGCCGGGAAAACTACCACTACCTCGCTCTCTAACCAAGGTGCCGGGAAAACTACCACTACCTCGCTCTCTAACCAAGGTGCCGGGAAAACTACCACTACCTCGCTCTCTAACCAAGGTGCCGGGAAAACTACCACTGCCTCGCTCTCTAACCAAAGTGCTGGAATCACTACCTCGCTCTCTAACCAAGGTGCTGGGAACACTACCTCGCTCTCTAACCAAGGTGCCGGGAACACTACCTCTCTCTAACCAAGGTGCTGGGAACACTACCTCTAACCAAGGTGCTGGGAACACTACCTCTAACCAAGGTACTGGGAACACTACCTCGCTCTCTAACCAAGGTACTGGGAACACTACCTCGCTCTCTAACCATGGTGCTGGGAACACTACCTCGCTCTCTAACCAAGGTACTGGGAACACTACCTCGCTCTCTAACCAAGGTGCTGGGAACACTACCACTACCTCTCTCTCTAACCAAGGTGCTGGGAACACTACCTCTCTCTAACCAAGGTGCTGGGAACACTACCTCTCTCTAACCAAGGTGCTGGGAACACTACCTCTCTCTAACCAAGGTGCTGGGAACACTACCTCTCTCTAACCAAGGTGCTGGGAACACTACCTCTCTCTAACCAAGGTGCTGGGAACACTACCACTCTCTAACCAAGGTGCTGGGAACACTACCTCACTCTCTAACCAAGGTGCTGGGAACACTACCTCACTCTCTAACCAAGGTGCTGGGAACACTACCTCACTCTCTAACCAAGGTGCTGGGAACACTACCTCACTCTCTAACCAAGGTGCTGGGAACACTACCTCACTCTCTAACCAAGATGCTGGGAACACTACCTCACTCTCTAACCAAGGTGCTGGGAACACTACCTCTCTCTAACCAAGGTGCTGGGAACACTACCTCTCTCTCTAACCAAGGTGCTGGGAACACTACCTCTCTCTAACCAAGGTGCTGGGAACACTACCTCGCTCTCTAACCAAGGTGCTGGGAACACTACCTCTCTAACCAAGGTGCTGGGAACACTACCTCTCTTTAACCAAGGTGCTGGGAACACTACCTCTCTCTCTAACCAAGGTGCTGGGAACACTACCTCTCTCTCTAACCAAGGTGCTGGGAACACTACCTCTCTCTAACCAAGGTGCTGGGAACACTACCTCTCTCTAACCAAGGTGCTGGGAACACTACCTCACTCTCTAACCAAGGTGCTGGGAACACTACCTCTCTCTCTAACCAAGGTGCTGGGAACACTACCTCTCTCTCTAACCAAGGTACTGGGAACACTACCACTACCTCACTCTCTAACCAAGGTGCTGAGAACACTACCACTACCTCACTCTCTAACCAAGGAACACTACCTCACTCTCTAACCAAGGAACATTACTTCACTCTCTAACCAAGGTACTGGGAACACTACCACTACCTCGCTCTCTAACCAAGGTACTGGGAACCCTGCTGCTAGTACAGTCCTTGAGTTGATGTTACTCCAGTCTAGCCTTCCTCTTCCCACAGCCACTGTAAATTCGAGAAAATTAGTCTTACAATAACTAGCTACCTGTACAATTACTACTGTCTTGAGTTCTGGTCCAGGGTGTTAATGCAGCTTCCTCCAGGTTGAACAATGAGCACTAATGCCCTGGACCAGAGCTATCCTCTCCGTTGGTTGGGGGGGTGCTGTCCTGCAGCAAGTATATTCACAGCTTGCCTTGGGGCTGGTATCCACCCACTGGGTTTAACTTGAAACTGCACCTTGTAAAAGAGTCCTGTCCTATACAAGCTGTGAGCTGGCTCTCTGTCTGACGCAGCATGCCTTCATTCACCTTGGCAGTGTCCCGAATGGCACCCTATTCCCTATATAGTGCACTACCTTCGACCAGAGACCTATGGGCCATGGTCAAAATGAGTGCACTATATAGGGAATATACGTGCCATTTGGGACGTAGATCTTCTTGGCTCTGTGGTCCTGACTGCGACTCTCTCCTCTAGGTGATGCCATCATCATCATCCAGATATACATGCTCTCCTCTGAGTCAGGCCAATATAAAAAAATCACTCGCTCCGTGTCTTTCAATTCAATAGGGCTTTATTGGCATGGGAAACATGTTTACATTGCCAAAGCAAGTGAAATAGATAAATCAGAAATTAACAGTATATATTACACTCACAAAAACCTCTACCTCTCTCTCTACCTCTCTCTCTACCCCTCTCTCTACCCCTCTACCTCTCTACCCCTCTACCTCTCTCTCTCTCTCTCTACCCCTCTCTCTCTACCCCTCTCTCTCTACCCCTCTCTCTCTACCCCTCTCTCTCTACCTCCCTCTCGGCATGGGAAACATTGCCAAAGCAAGAGAAGTAGATAATAAACAAAAGTGAAATTAACACAAAAAAAAGGAACAGTTAACATTACACCCACAGAAGTTCCAAAATATGTTCTTATTCTGTTTTAACTAGGCAAGTCAATTAAGAACAAATTCTTATTTACAATGACGGCCTAGGAACAGTCTGTTCGGGGGCAGAACGGCAGAGTTTTATTTGACCTTGTTTGATCTACCAACCTTTTGGTTACTGGCCCAATGCTCTAACCACTAGGCTACCTGCAAACATGTCAAATGTCATATTATGGCTATACACAATGTGGCTATACACTGGTTGGGTTTCTTTTCAATTATTTGGGGGGTCTGTGTAATCGGAGGGAAATATGTGTCTCTAATATGGTCATACATTTGGCAGGAGGTTAGGAAGTGCATCTCAGTTTCCACCTCATTTTGTAGGTTGTGTGCACATAGCCTGTCTTCCCATGAGAGCCAGGTCTGCCTATGGCGTCCTTTCTCAATAGCAAGGCTATGCTCACCGGGTCTGTACATAGTCAAAGCTTTCCTTAAGTTTGGGTCAGTCACAGTGGTCAGGTATTCTGCCACTGTGTACTCTCTGTTTAGGGCCAAATAGCATTCTAGTTGTGATCGTTTTTTTGTGAATTCCTTCTTATGTGTCAAGTAATTATCTTTTTGTTTTCTCATGATTTGGTTGGGTCTAATTGTGTTGCTGTCCTGGAGCTCTGTGGGGTGTTTGTGAACAGAGCCCCAGGACCAGCTTGCTTAGGGGACTCTTCTCTAGGTTGGGGCGGCAGGGTAGCCTAGTGGTTAGAGCGTTGGACTAGTAACCGGAAGGTTGCAAGTTCAAATCCCCGAGCTGACAAGGTACAAATCTGTCGTTCTGCCCCTGAACAGGCAGTTAACCCACTGTTCCTAGGCCGTCATTGAAAATAAGAATTTGTTCTTAACTGACCTGCCTAGTAAAATAAAGGTAAAATTAAAATTAAATAAATAGGTTCATCTCTCTGTAGGTGATGGCTTTGTTATGGAAGGTTTGGGCATCGCTTCCTTTTAGGTGGTTGTAGAATTTAACATCACCTCTGGATTTTTATAATTAGCAGGTATCGTCCTAATTCTACTCTGCATGCATTATTTGGCGTTTTATGTTGTACACAGAGGATATTTTTGCAGAATTCTGCATGCAGAGTCTCAATTTGGTGTTTGTCCCATTTTGTGAATTCTTGGTTGGTGAGCGGACACCAGACCTCACAACCATAAAGGGCAATGGGCTCTATAACTGATTCAAGTATTTTTAGCCAGATCCTAATTGGTATGTCAAATTTGATGTTCCTTTTGATGGCATAGAAGGCCCTTCTTGCCTTGTCTCTCAGCTTGTTCACAGCTTTGTGGATGTTACCTGTGGCGCTGATGTTTAGGCCAAGGTATGTATAGTTTTTTTGTGTGCTCTATAGCAACGGTGTCTAGATGGAATTTGTATTTGTGGTCCTGGTGACTGGACCTTTTTTGGAACACCATTATTTTGGTCTAACCGAGATTTAGTGTCAGGGCCCAGGTCTGGCAGAATCTGTGCAGAAGATCTAGGTGCTGCTGTAGGCCCTCCTTGGTTTGTGACAGAAGCACCAGATCATCAGCAAAGAGTAGACATTTGACTTCAGATTCTAGTAGGGTGAGGCCAGGTGCTCCAGATTGTTATAGTGCCCTTGCCAATTTGTTGATATATATGTTGAAGAGGGTGGGGCTTAAGCTGCATCCTTGTCTCACCCCACGGCCCTGTGGAAATAAATGTGTGTGTTTCTCTCTCTCTATCGCTCTCTCCAATAGAAGCACAGTGTCTCTCTACCGCTCTCGCTCTCTCTTCCCCTCTCACTGCAATATAACACTTTCTCTCGGTCTCTCTCTCTCTCCAATAGAAGCACAGTGTCTCTCTACCGCTCTCGCTCTCTCACACTGCAATATAACACTCTACCTTTCTTGCTCTCTCTTCCCCTCTCACTGCAATATAACACTTTCTCTCGGTCTCTCTCTCTCTCTCCAATAGAAGCACAGTGTCTCTCTACCGCTCTCGCTCTCTCACACTGCAATATAACACTCTACCTTTCTCGCTCTCTCTTCCCCTCTCACTGCAATATAACACTTCCTCTCGGTCTCTCTCTCTCTCTCCAATAGAAGCACAGTGTCTCTCTACCGCTCTCGCTCTCTCACACTGCAATATAACACTCTACCTTTCTCGCTCTCTCTTCCCCTCTCACTGCAATATAACACTTCCTCTCGGTCTCTCTCTCTCTCTCCAATAGAAACACAGTGTTTTTCTGTAAAACTGTAGAGCTGTAGACTGGGACGTTATATCGATCCTGCTGCTGAAATGATGCTTTTTAAAAAGACAGACCGGCAGAAAATAAAAGAGGAGCACTGTAAGCACATCTCAGCTGTCGTCCGGCTCGTACACACACACACACGCACACACACACACACACGCACACGCACGGTGAGGCCGGACTCGGTTTAGTGAGGCTATAGCCAGAGATATATCAGCATTCTCAGCATATTGCTTTATATCCAGCCACACCCACCCACACAGGGGGAAATAGGATTTGCGCTCCCGGACAGCTAAGTGGAGAGTAATTCTAGTCCGGAACATGGAACAAGAGCTGATTTACTTCCAGACAACACTTCATCACGTTGCACATTCATGGACAAATACGGTTATTTATTGATCTTGTCATAGGTCAAATTAAAATGCTATTATGATCAGGTGATAAGTATCAACATTAGCCGGATGAAAAGAGAAAGACGTAACTGAGTGAGCTATTGCAGAATAATAGCCGAATATTGGGTTTTTATGCTTTTTTATAATCATGATCACGTTAAGTGACTTTTCTGTGTCTGTCTCCTATTATTTGCACAGGATTCCAAGTCAGTCACTTTGAATAAAAAGTGTCTCTTAACACGAACTAAGGTATAATCTCAGAACTGTGTGCATTGAAGTCACTAGATGGCAGTAGAGTCCTTCTACCGGTGTATCATATCGACTAATACATACATTTTTACAGTGACGTCACCGGTGCAACACAGTACATCTATAATCACATAGAAAGCTAGCATAATGTAAGTAGGAAGGAATGATATCAAGTGCACTTGACATCTACATAAGGAATACCTTGAAACAGTTAGTGGGGTCTTTGTGATGTGTCGTGTTTATATACCATATCAATAGGGTTATAACATGACTGGAACAGCACAGGACCCAGGATGACATGTAATAAGTCAGGGCTCCTTGCACATCTTATATTCACAAACTAACACCACAGGGAGTTAATTACTCAGTCCAAACTAACACCACAGGGAGTTAATTACACAGTCCAAACTAATTCCCCAGAGAGTTAATTACACAGTCCAAACTAATTCCCCAGAGAGTTAATTACACAGTCCAAACTAACACCACAGGGAGTTAATTACTCAGTCCAAACTAACACCACAGGGAG
Organism: Oncorhynchus nerka; assembly: GCF_034236695.1. Lineage (NCBI taxonomy): Eukaryota > Metazoa > Chordata > Actinopteri > Salmoniformes > Salmonidae > Oncorhynchus > Oncorhynchus nerka. The sequence goes on along the minus strand of NC_088402.1, from coordinate 89,048,622 downwards.
TTAATTACTCAGTCCAAACTAACACCACAGGGAGTTAATTACTCAGTCCAAACTAACACCACAGGGAGTTAATTACTCAGTCCAAACTAACACCACGGGGAGTTAATTACACAGTCCAAACTAACACCACAGGGAGTTAATTACTCAGTCCAAACTAACACCACAGGGAGTTAATTACACAGTCCAAACTAATTCCCCAGAGAGTTAATTCCACAGTCCAAACTAACACCGCAGGGAGTTAATTACTCAGTCCAAACTAACACCGCAGGGAGTTAATTACTCAGTCCAAACTAACACCGCAGGGAGTTAATTACTCAGTCCAAACTAACACCGCAGGGAGTTAATTACTCAGTCCAAACTAACAGCGCAGGGAGTTAATTACTCAGTCCAAACTAACAGCGCAGGGAGTTAATTACTCAGTCCAAACTAACACCACAGGGAGTTAATTACTCAGTCCAAACTAACCCCACATGGAGTTAATTACTCAGTCCAAACTAACACCACAGGGAGTTAATTACTCAGTCCAAACTAACACCACAGGGAGTTAATTACTCAGTCCAAACTAACACCACAGGGAGTTAATTACTCAGTCCAAACTAACACCACAGGGAGTTAATTACTCAGTCCAAACTAACACCACAGGGAGTTAATTACTCAGTCCAAACTAACACCACAGGGAGTTAATTACTCAGTCCAAACTAACACCACAGGGAGTTAATTACACAGTCCAAACTAACACCACAGGGAGTTAATTACTCAGTCCAAACTAACACCACAGGGAGTTAATTACTCGGTCCAAACTAACACCACAGGGAGTTAATTACTCAGTCCAAACTAACACCACAGGGAGTTAATTACTCAGTCCAAACTAACACCACAGGGAGTTAATTACTCAGTCCAAACTAACACCACAGGGAGTTAATTACTCAGTCCAAACTAACACCACAGGGAGTTAATTACTCAGTCCAAACTAACACCACAGGGAGTTAATTACTCAGTCCAAACTAACACCACAGGAGTTAATTACTCAGTCCAAACTAACACCACAGGGAGTTAATTACACAGTCCAAACTAACACCACAGGGAGTTAATTACTCAGTCCAAACTAACACCACAGGGAGTTAATTACTCAGTCCAAACTAACACCACAGGGAGTTAATTACACAGTCCAAACTAACACCACATGGAGTTAATTACACAGTCCAAACTAACACCACAGGGAGTTAATTACTCAGTCCAAACTAACACCACAGGGAGTTAATTACTCAGTCCAAACTAACACCACAGGGAGTTAATTACTCAGTCCAAACTAACACCGCAGGGAGTTAATTCCACAGTCCAAACTAACACCGCAGGGAGTTAATTACTCAGTCCAAACTAACACCGCAGGGAGTTAATTACTCAGTCCAAACTAACCCCACAGGGAGTTAATTACTCAGTCCAAACTAACACCACAGGGAGTTAATTACTCAGTCCAAACTAACACCACAGGGAGCTAATTACTTAGTCCAAACTAACACCACAGGGAGTTAATTACTCAGTCCAAACTAACAGCGCAGGGAGTTAATTACTCAGTCCAAACTAACCCCACAGGGAGTTAATTACTCAGTCCAAACTAACCCCACATGGAGTTAATTACTCAGTCCAAACTAACACCACAGGGAGTTAATTACTCAGTCCAAACTAACACCACAGGGAGTTAATTACTCAGTCCAAACTAACACCACAGGGAGTTAATTACTCAGTCCAAACTAACACCACAGGGAGTTAATTACTCAGTCCAAACTAACACCACAGGGAGTTAATTACTCAGTCCAAACTAACACCACAGGGAGTTAATTACTCAGTCCAAACTAACACCACAGGGAGTTAATTACTCAGTCCAAACTAACACCACAGGGAGTTAATTACTCAGTCCAAACTAACACCACAGGGAGTTAATTACACAGTCCAAACTAACACCACAGGGAGTTAATTACTCAGTCCAAACTAACACCACAGGGAGTTAATTACTCAGTCCAAACTAACACCACAGGGAGTTAATTACTCAGTCCAAACTAACACCACAGGGAGTTAATTACTCAGTCCAAACTAACACCACAGGGAGTTAATTACTCAGTCCAAACTAACACCGCAGGGAGTTAATTCCACAGTCCAAACTAACACCGCAGGGAGTTAATTCCACAGTCCAAACTAACACCGCAGGGAGTTAATTACTCAGTCCAAACTAACACCGCAGGGAGTTAATTACTCAGTCCAAACTAACACCGCAGGGAGTTAATTACTCAGTCCAAACTAACACCGCAGGGAGTTAATTACTCAGTCCAAACTAACACCGCAGGGAGTTAATTACTCAGTCCAAACTAACACCGCAGGGAGTTAATTACTCAGTCCAAACTAACACCGCAGGGAGTTAATTACTCAGTCCAAACTAACACCGCAGGGAGTTAATTACTCAGTCCAAACTAACACCGCAGGGAGTTAATTACTCAGTCCAAACTAACACCGCAGGGAGTTAATTACTCAGTCCAAACTAACCCCACAGGGAGTTAATTACTCAGTCCAAACTAACACCACAGGGAGTTAATTACTCAGTCCAAACTAACACCACAGGGAGTTAATTACTCAGTCCAAACTAACACCACAGGGAGTTAATTACTCAGTCCAAACTAACACCACAGGGAGTTAATTACTCAGTCCAAACTAACACCACAGGGAGTTAATTACTCAGTCCAAACTAACACCACAGGGAGTTAATTACTCAGTCCAAACTAACACCACAGGGAGTTAACTAACTCAACTCCGATCCCTACAGGCTCTGGGGCCTAAGAGGGAAGAGTATCTTTGGACAGTATTCCTTGCAATGTTTCGGGCCGTGAAGTCCTGGGGAGAATCTCTATTGCATCCTCACTCGCGTCCTTCTCAAAACGCATTGGATGATAAAGTCAGATGTCCCTCCCCTCTGACCTCTCTTCCAATGGGTTTTGAGTAGGAGGAGAGGGGAGAGGACATGAGGAGTATACGATCGAGATTCTTTCCTGTAGACCCATGAACTTTTCTATGGCGAGTTGCTCAGTAGGGAGACTCAAGCAGCGGTGTCCAACTCCTTCCATAGAGGGCCAAGTGTCTGCTGGTTTTGTGTTGTTTTCCCTTTCAATTAAGACCTAGACAACCAGGTGAGGGTAGTTATTTACTAATTAGTGACCTTAGCTCGTCAATCATGGACAAGGGATGAGCGGAAGCCTGCAGACACTCAGTGCTCAGTGGAATGAGCTTGACGCTGGAGAATGATAGATGCCTCTTGTGGCCAATAGGCCATATTAGCATGGGTAGCACCATATAGTACCACTGTATGAGTCATGAGCAGCACCACTGTATGAGTCATAATGCCCCTAAAACCTAATGGTAAAACAGGGAAATGGTTATAATTTTTCCACCATACATTTTTCCCATAGGGGATTTTAGAAACACTTCAAATAAGGTCTGTGTTTTGTGTAGGCTTTACCCTGACGTGACGTTTTGATAAAGGCGCAAATCTCCCTCGGACAAGGTGACTTCTATCAATATAAATCGGCTCTATTTACTCTCAGATTCAAAATGGTTAATTAAAATCAAAGTAGACATCATGCAAGATTACACATCCCTGCAATATCCTGCACCCAATCTCTAGCTGGCACCTCTGCTAAAGAAATGTTGTCAATTTATTAATTACTAGATTTAGCTAACATTAGATAGTTATTCCAGAGATTCTTACCTTTTCCTCGATTTGGCAGTCTCGTTCAGATCATCCTGGCATTTCTAGTTCTTTATGATAGCCACATTAGCAGCATATTAACATTTCATTTGTTGGGGGTAAATATAGGCAAATATATTGACAAGACACCTTGTCCGAGAGAGATTTACATGGTTATAAACGTCACGAAACACAGCCCTTATTTTAAGTGTTTCTAAAATCCCCCATGGGATAAATGAATGTGGAAAAACGATTGGAATCTCCCTGTTTGACCACTAGGTTTTATGGGTATTATGACACCTCCACTGTGGGGCTCTATTGAGGGCAATCCACCATTTTAATGTCGTAAACTGGGTGGGATTTCCAATTTAATTGGCTGATTCCCTCCAAACGGTAAGAAAACGTTTGTTATGAGATCCGGGTAGTTCCTCCCCGTTTGGTTCCTAATGAATTTACCCCAACAAGGCATCTGGGCGCTATTGGACCACGTGACCACGTGACTGGTTAGGACAGCCATCGTTTTACCTAATTCATGTCCAACCCAAAATGGGAAAGGGGTGCGAGGACTGCAGAGGATAAAACGAACAGCAATGGTATCGTTTAGGAGTTTTGTTTCAATCTCAAAACCTCGTTTTTCAAATCCTCTGTAGGTTCTATTGGTTGAAAAAAAAAGTAACCAAGCAAAGGTGAGTTTTATTTAGTTCGGTTTTTTTTAAGAGGTTTTGTTTTCGGTTTTACTTATGCTGTTTTCATGTCTAGATCGCTAATTGACATTTAATGTTTTTAGTCGCAAACAACAAAACATGTCATGAGAGCAGTTGATAACTTAACAAGTATCAAATGCCAAGAAGTCAATTGTATTAATATATTTTCAACAATGAATCTACTCTGTTGTTGTTGTTGACACACTTTCTCTGTTAGAGCTACAAAGTCACTGTGAAGTACCTTCACCTTGCTTGGTGTTAGAGAGACGTTCTTGCATGGAACTCAAGTGGCGCAGTGTCAAAGTTTACTTCCAGTTTTGAGTGAATGTTACGGAATAACTACTAGCTAGGAGCAGACGGACATCACCGGAATCCCACTAGACGTTCATTATTCTCAAATCAGGACAGCGTTCTGCCGGTGTGAGATATGGCTTGGAAAACGTATCTCAATCCTGGGATGGCAGTATACTCTAATTATCTCAAATGACAAATTGAGAAGATTGAAATACTGCTAGTTTTGTCCTCTACGTACTAGGTTAGCTAATGGTATAACAGCCCATTGAATTCCATGAAAATGTGACGCTTAGTGTTGAGGTGAGAAGCTACCGGAAGTGTTGTCGAATCACAATGGGCTGCAATAACATTAAATAGCCTAGCATACTGATAAACTATCCGTCATTTGGAAAACTAGGGTTATTTTAAATCTTCTCGATTTGCTAGTTGGGTTAATGGGATAATTAGGATTACACTGCCATCTCCCATCCCTGGATTGAGGTATGTTTTCAGAGCCATATATCTCTCGCCGGCTCAGAGCTCAGTGATGTATCCTTGTTCCAACTACAGAATGTGATGAACATCTAGTCGGATTCTGGCTACTGCCTCGCTAAGAATTTAACTCGTGTTTGAATGTAATGAACTTCGATTTGTAAAACGTAATCTCTTTTTAAATCATAGTTATAAACCACACTGTAAAACGCATGTGTTTACGGTCATTTACAGGCAGCCAATTACCTGGAGATTACTGTAATAATTAGTACAGTATGTTACCAGGAATTCCAAAAACGTTGGTTTAACAGTACATTACTGTAAAGTTTACGGTATTGTTCAAAGTTTCTTTAGAATTTATGGTAGCATACTGCATTTTTATTTACAGAAAATTACAATTAAAACTAGTTTTTTTTTTAACAGTGCATGTTTCCATCCAGTTTTTATGCGAGTAAAGTTCTTTTGTACAAAATTAAAAAGAAACAATTTTATAAATGTTGACAATTTGTTTGTTTGACAGTGGCATCTATTTGTTTTGGTAATTTAAACTATGCAATGAATCGAAGTGGACACAATTGATTGTGTAATTGTTGAAAGAATAACCACCATTTTGAGTTAAATTTGCTGTCATGCATTGCTATGTTGTGTGGTCCTCCCACTGTGAACTTGAAAAAGCATGCACAGTTTAGGCTACAGGGTGGTGAAAGTGCACAGTGATGAGCTTGACGCTCTTTTACAATAAAGTCAAGGGTCTTCATTTGTATGCTAGTGACACGATTGGTGCTTAGCTGCCAATTAACACAAAATGTTCTTGCTCTAATCCATCTCATCATAAAATGTAGACTAGACTGGACAGGTAGACTAGACTGGACAGGTAGACTAGACTGGACCGGTAACTTTATCAGTAAACTATTGTCTAGAGAGCATGCGTGAACCACATTGGGCAAGTTGTACTTTTATTGCCACAGTTGGTGTGAATAAACTATTGATAGATTGGAAAATGCAATGGAAATGCATGAAACTCATGTTTTTATTTTAAATTTGGGTCATGGCTTAAGTGTTTTGGTGTACAGTATGTCATCACACAGTCTTTTACCTGCAACAAAGCAATTCTGGTGTGGAAATGCGCATATTTCTTCCATGTTATTTTCTAATATTCATATAAAAATCTGTAGCAAAGATATTGCTCCATGTTGAATAAATCTTTCTTCACCCATGTATATATCTATATCTGGGACTTCCCCAGCAGGTTCAACCTGCTTATTGGCATTGGCTTCTTTCATTTTACTCTTTGTACTCTTTTTAATAGCAACCCAGGATTCAGAAACGGGATGATGGGAGCGTGAAAGTGCGGTGACATCTACATAGTTAGTGTCTTGGCCTAAATGTGGACTTGATCAATGCGAGAGATGAGATGTGGACTCGGTCGATGCGAGAGACTAGTGTTCCTTTGGCTCAGCTAAATCCTTTGGTCCCCTCCACATCTCAATCGGCTCCTTACTAACCCCGGGGTCCAGAAACCCCAACAAGCCCAGCTGCAGGATTATTACACCAAGGCACTCACCCTCACATTTATTTATGGATGGTATGAATAGGGACTGGTACGAACACGTTGAATAAACAATCAAATTGGTCATTTTCAACATCCGTCCTTATTCAATTTAAGACTAAAAATGAAGGAATTTACAAAAGTTTCTGCTATTGGCAGACCACCATGGAAGGGTAGTACAAAACTCAGCCTAAAACCCCAAACAGCAAGCAATGCAGGTGTAGAAGCACGGTGGCTAGGGAAAAACTCCCATACTCCCTATCCTGAGGCCCTGAAGGCTGGACGGGCATTGAGGGACGATTGATTAAACCAGGCTGTGATGATTGTAAACGCCTCTCTATTTAGTGCCCTACTTTTGACCAGGACTTGTTAGAGTGCTCTATTGGTCTCTATGTAAGGAAAAGGGCACCGTTTGAGCCATGTGGCCACCCACTGCAGGGCTATTCTCCCTCTGTTTTGGCCATCCACTGAGGAGACATGACCCACTTAAAATAGTTGTTTACTTGCATTAGAAAAAGAGCCAAAACACTTCTCAATGAACTCTTGTCTACAATTAAATTAGTCGGGCCTTTCCCTTCTCAGCAGCAGCTTGCACAGTTCAGTTTCTGATGCCACAGCTCCCTGGCTGTCTATAGCTCCCTGGCTGTCTATAGCTCCCTGGCTGTCTATAGCTCCCTGGCTGTCTATAGCTCCCTGGCCGTCTATAGCTCCCTGGCCGTCTATAGCTCCCTGGCCGTCTATAGCTCCCTGGCCGTCTATAGCTCCCTGGCCGTCTATAGCTCCCTGGCCGTCTATAGCTCCCTGGCCGTCTATAGCTCCCTGGCCGTCTATAGCTCCCTGGCCGTCTATAGCTCCCTGGCCGTCTATAGCTCCCTGGCCGTCTATAGCTCCCTGGCCGTCTATAGCTCCCTGGCCGTCTATAGCTCCCTGGCTGTGTGGTGATGCCACAGTTCCCTGTGTGTCTATAGTTCCCTGGCTGTGTGGTGATGCCACAGTTCCCTGGCTGTGTGGTGATGCCACAGTTCCCTGTGTGTAATTCGTTTCATGTGTGTCTTCATGACCTCCTAGCAACATGGACAGAAATAGATTAAATCAAACCTGTCGAGGGGGAAATGACATCTGAGGTGTTCCAGTAAAGTGAGTCATCAGGACTTCCTGTGAGATGTTCTGAACTCACTGGCAAACAAACAAAACAGATGTTTGGTTGAAAAGAAATGGATTTGAGTTGGCAGTTATGGATGCGTTTGTTTTCCAAGCTATGCCAACTGTTATTGCATACAATTACAGAATTTGAGTTAGTCAAGAAATTCTCCTATTAATTGATTTTGAAAAAGTAAGGGCTTATGTGAGTTACCTGTATCTGAACATGGTGTCCATCTAGTCCTACACACTGCATTTCTCAAAGTGCAGTGCGTCAAGCTTTCACTTAGGACTTGGTGAAAAGTCTGTAGGGTTGTAGCGCTGTCCAGTAGTAGCCGGTCAGTGTAGCCAGACCAGTAGCCTTGTGTTATCCTGCCCTTGAAAACAACAATATTTTAAAGTTTTGATTGCTTTTCCTGTTAACTGTATAACAGTGAACAACCGGCCCCGACCAGACGACTGTCAACGGCCGGCCCCGACCAGACGACTGTCAACGGCCGGCCCCGACCAGACGACTGTCAACGGCCGGCCCCGACCAGACGACTGTCAACGGCCGGCCCCGACCAGACGACTGTCAACGGCCGGCCCCGACCAGACGACTGTATAATAGGAAACGACTCGAGCTTTCTGCCCTCTATTTCCCAGTTGTGGGCATATATTTAGTTTGTCTGAATATATAAGTTTACTACAGAGATGGAAATCTAGGCCTTAGCAGCTGTCTTGCCCTCTGTCTGCTTACACTAGCAGGGCCTCAGTTGCAAATATTGAGGTTATGTTTTTCCCACTTGCTGTATATGAAACCACAAATATTAGTTGGTTTACACACCCAGTCTTCCCAAGTCTTGAAGGCTGTGTCAGTTGTTTTGAGTCATTTCTGATAATTTAAGGACCTACATTTAGCTGGGGCAAAAACAACATTAAATCCGGTTCAGCTAATCTATTCTGTTTGCATCTCAAATTGCTGACCGTTGAGCTCAGTTGTACTTTTATGCACCATTATTGAGTTAGTTAGGCCTACTAGGTCTTTCCAGGAGGGGAATTTCTTTCGGCAATGACCTATGACGTTGCCCTCGACCTTTCTTCAAGCATTTCTTGGAATAATTGTCGTGGAATTTAAAAAGAAGATTCTGAAGACGTGATTTCATAAAGCCTTAATGATTTCATATCCAGTATCCCCATGAGTTGATGACACCTGGTCCCGTATCCACTGAAGCTTCTCAGAGTAGGAGTGCAGATCTAGGCACTGACCACACAATCTTACTCATTATGAACTAAAAAGGCAAAACGGGATCCTAGAACAGCACTCCTCCTACTCCGAGAAGCTTTTCTGGATACATACGGGTCCTGATTTAGGATCCATTTTAGCCTTTTTGTTTTAATGATTATAATTATATGGATGAGGAGGGAGACCTGATCCTGGATCAGTAATCTTGCTTTGTGAATATGTCCCTGAAGTCGTTTCAAGGCTTGCTCTGATTAAGCAGCATGATCATTACACAGGTGCACCTTGTGCTGGGGGTAATAAAAGACCACTAAAATGTGCAGTTTTTTCACACAACGCCTCGAATGTCTCAAGTTTTGAGGGAGCATGACTAAAGGAATGTCCAGGCTATTACCAACAGAGTCACACAGGACCATAGTATAACTGCTGCTCCAGTTTCAACTGTTCTGCCTTATTATTATTCGACCATGCTGGTCATTTATGAACATTTTAACATCTTGGCCATGTTCTGTTATAATCTCCACCCGGCACAGCCAGAAGAGGACTGGCCACCCCACAGCCTGGTTCCTCTCTAGGTTTCTTCCTAGGTTTTGGCCTTTCTAGGGAGTTTTTCCCTAGCCACCATGCTTCTACACCTGCATTGCTTGCTGTTTGGGGTTTTAGGCTGGGTTTCTGTATAGCACTTTGAGATATCAGCTGATGTACGAAGGGCTATATAAATGAATTTGATTTGATTAGGAAGCAGGGTACTGTGGTGTAATGATTAATGTTCTACCTCTCTTCTCCTTTCCCATCTCTTCGCAGGTGGGATTGAACCCGCAGCTGGTCTGAACCTGTTAACTGGCAACCAGGAGCAGGGACACCAATCCAGCCTCCTGATTGGCTGTGACAAACAGGCTGTGGAGAGGGGGAAACTAACAATCAACTGATTTTGATTTGCTCCCCCCTTTTTTATTTATTTTTTGAGGACTCAGCAGGAGGACTCAGCAGGAGGACTTGGGCTCTGTGTTCTAACTTCCCAGACGAGCATGGGGCAGAGCATCCCTGGAGGCATAAAGACTATTGACATGAGAGACCCGGCGTTCAGGCCTCTGAAGCTGGAGTTGGCAGCCCTGGACCACGCCAAGCCCTCCAGGCTGGATCTGCTGCTGGACATGCCCCCTGCTGGACAGGAGGTCCAGATGCAGCACTCGTGGAACAACAACGACCGATCGCTCAACATCTTCGTCAAGGACGACAACAAACTGGTCTTTCATCGGCACCCCGTGGCTCAGAGCACGGACGCCATCCGGGCCTGTATCGGCTACACCCGGGGGCTCCACGTCTGGGAGATCAGCTGGGCCATGAGACAGCGGGGAACGCACGCCATTGTCGGCGTGGCGACAGGAGACGCGCCGTTACATTCTGTAGGCTACACGACCCTGGTGGGTAATAACCACGAGTCCTGGGGCTGGGACCTGGGACGAAATAAACTGCACCACGATGGGAAGAACCAGCCCAGTAAGACGTACCCTGCGTTCCTGGAGCCGGATGACACGTTTCTAGTCCCCGACTCATTCCTGGTAGTGTTGGACATGGACGAGGGGACTCTGAGCTATATAGTGGACGGACAATACCTTGGGGTGGCTTTCAGAGGACTCAAGGGGAGGAAACTGTACCCTGTCGTCAGTGCTGTGTGGGGGCACTGTGAAATACGAATCCGCTACATCAATGGACTCGATCGTAAGTATATTTTAAGGGGTTCAGGGTTGGCTTTTGTCTTTTTCTCTGAGACTAGGGCTGCACCTTTTTGGACAAAGTATCTAACAAAATTATAATAATACTAATTATTAATAATACAAAATTCTTTGGCCAGATATTGCGATTATGAATTAAAGACTCAATTTTAGAAATCTGTGCGAGATGTAATCTTGTATTTCCTTTCCAGCTTGTTTATGATCTTCTAAAAACTGACTGTCACGACAGGTGTAGACCTGACCTGACCCCACCTTTATTTAACCAGGTAGACCTGACCTGACCCCACCTTTATTTAACCAGGTAGACCTGACCTGACCCCACCTTTATTTAACCAGGTAGACCTGACCCCACCTTTATTTAACCAGGTAGACCTGACCTGACCCCACCTTTATTTAACCAGGTAGACCTGACCTGACCCCACCTTTATTTAACCAGGTAGACCTGACCTGACCCCACCTTTATTTAACCAGGTAGACCTGACCTGACCTGACCCCACCTTTATTTAACCAGGTAGACCTGACCCCACCTTTATTTAACCAGGTAGACCTGACCCCACCTTTATTTAACCAGGTAGACCTGACCTGACCCCACCTTTATTTAACCAGGTAGACCTGACCTGACCCCACCTTTATTTAACCAGGTAGACCTGACCTGACCCCACCTTTATTTAACCAGTTAGACCTGACCTGACCCCACCTTTATTTAACCAGGTAGACCTGACCTGACCCCACCTTTATTTAACCAGGTAGACCTGACCTGACCCCACCTTTATTTAACCAGGTAGACCTGACCCCACCTTTATTTAACCAGGTAGACCTGACCTGACCCCACCTTTATTTAACCAGGTAGACCTGACCCCACCTTTATTTAACCAGGTAGACCTGACCTGACCCCACCTTTATTTAACCAGGTAGACCTGACCTGACCCCACCTTTATTTAACCAGGTAGACCTGACCTGACCCCACCTTTATTTAACCAGGTAGACCTGACCTGACCCCACCTTTATTTAACCAGGTAGACCTGTTCTGACCCCACCTTTATTTAACCAGGTAGACCTGACCTGACCCCACCTTTATTTAACCAGGTAGACCTGACCTGACCCCACCTTTATTTAACCAGGTAGACCTGACCTGACCCCACCTTTATTTAACCAGGTAGACCTGACCCCACCTTTATTTAACCAGGTAGACCTGACCCCACCTTTATTTAACCAGGTAGACCTGACCTGACCCCACCTTTTATTTAACCAGGTAGACCTGACCTGACCCCACCTTTTATTTAACCAGGTAGACCTGACCTGACCCCACCTTTTATTTAACCAGGTAGACCTGACCCCACCTTTTATTTAACCAGGTAGGCCAGTTGAGAACACCTTTATTTAACCAGGTAGACCAGTTGAGAACACCTTTATTTAACCAGGTAGGCCAGTTGAGAACACCTTTATTTAACCAGGTAGACCAGTTGAGAACACCTTTATTTAACCAGGTAGGCCAGTTGAGAACACCTTTATTTAACCAGGTAGGCTAGTTGAGAACACCTTTATTTAACCAGGTAGGACTAGTTGAGAACACCTTTATTTAACCAGGTAGGCTAGTTGAGAACACCTTTATTTAACCAGGTAGGCTAGTTGAGAACACCTTTATTTAACCAGGTAGACCAGTTGAGAACACCTTTATTTAACCAGGTAGGCCAGTTGAGAACACCTTTATTTAACCAGGTAGGCCAGTTACATTACATTTAACATTTAAGTCATTTAGCAGACGCTCTTATCCAGAGCGACTTACAAATTGGTGCATTCACCTTATGACATCCAGTGGAACAGTAGTGCATCTAAATCTTTTAAGGGGGGGGAGGTGAGAGGGATTACTTTATCCTATCCTAGGTATTCCTTAAAGAGGTGGGGTTTCAGGTGTCTCCGGAAGGTGGTGATTGACTCCGCTGTCCTGGCGTCGTGAGGGAGTTTGTTCCACCATTGGGGGGCCAGAGCAGCGAACAGTTTTGACTGGGCTGAGCGGGAACTGTACTTCCTCAGTGGTAGGGAGGCGAGCAGGCCAGAGGTGGATGAACGCAGTGCCCTTGTTTGGGTGTAGGGCCTGATCAGAGCCTGGAGATACTGAGGTGCCGTTCCCGTCACAGCTCCGTAGGCAAGCACCATGGTCTTGTAGCGGATGCGAGCTTCAACTGGAAGCCAGTGGAGAGAGCGGAGGAGCGGGGTGACGTGAGAGAACTTGGGAAGGTTGAACACCAGGCGGGCTGCTGCGTTCTGGATGAGTTGTAGGGGTTTAATGGTACAGGCAGGGAGCCCAGCCAACAGCGAGTTGCAGTAATCCAGACGGGAGATGACAAGTGCCTGGATTAGGACCTGCGCCGCTTCCTGTGTGAGGCAGGGTCGTACTCTGCGGATGTTGTAGAGCATGAACCTACAGGAACGGGCCACCGCCTTGATGTTAGTTGAGAACGACAGGGTGTTGTCCAGGATCACGCCAAGGTTCTTAGCGCTCTGGGAGGAGGACACAATGGAGTTGTCAACCGTGATGGCGAGATCATGGAACGGGCAGTCCTTCCCCGGGAGGAAGAGCAGCTCCGTCTTGCCGAGGTTCAGCTTGAGGTGGTGATCCGTCATCCACACTGATATGTCTGCCAGACATGCAGAGATGCGATTCGCCACCTGGTCATCAGAAGGGGGAAAGGAGAAGATTAATTGTGTGTCGTCTGCATAGCAATGATAGGAGAGACCATGTGAGGTTATGACAGAGCCAAGTGACTTGGTGTATAGCGAGAATAGGAGAGGGCCTAGAACAGAGCCCTGGGGTACATCAGTGGTGAGAGCACGTGGTGTGGAGACGGATTTTCGCCACGCCACCTGGTAGGAGCGACCTGTCAGGTAGGACGCAATCCAAGCGTGGGCCGCGCCGGAGATGCCCAACTCGGAGAGGGTGGAGAGGAGGATCTGATGGTTCACAGTATCGAAGGCAGCCGATAGGTCTAGAAGGATGAGAGCAGAGGAGAGAGAGTTAGCTTTAGCAGTGCGGAGCGCCTCCGTGATACAGAGAAGAGCAGTCTCAGTTGAATGACTAGTCTTGAAACCTGACTGATATGGATCAAGAAGGTCATTCTGAGAGAGATAGCGGGAGAGCTGGCCAAGGACGGCACGTTCAAGAGTTTTGGAGAGAAAAGAAAGAAGGGATACTGGTCTGTAGTTGTTGACATCGGAGGGATCGAGTGTAGGTTTTTTCAGAAGGGGTGCAACTCTCGCTCTCTTGAAGACGGAAGGGACGTAGCCAGTGGTCAGGGATGAGTTGATGAGCGAGGTGAGGTAAGGGAGAAGGTCTCCGGAAATGGTCTGGAGAAGAGCGGAGGGGATAGGGTCAAGCGGGCAGGTTGTTGGGCGGCCGGCCGTCACAAGACGCGAGATTTCATCTGGAGAGAGATGGGAGAAAGAGGTCAGAGCACAGGGTAGGGCAGTGTGAGCAGAACCAGCGGTGTCGTTTGACTTAGCAAACGAGGATCGGATGTCGTCGACCGTCAACCATTTTGAAAAGAAGAAGTCATCTGCAGAGAGGGAGGAGGATTCAGGAGGGAGGAGAAGGTGGCAAAGAGCTTCCTAGGGTTAGAGGCAGATGCTTGGAATTTAGAGTGGTAGAAAGTGGCTTTAGCAGCAGAGAGAGAAGAGGAAAATGTAGAGAGGAGGGAGTGAAAGGATGCCAGGTCCGCAGGGAGGCGAGTTTTCCTCCATTTCCGCTCGGCTGCCCGGAGCCCTGTTCTGTGAGCTCGCAATGAGTCGTCGAGCCACGGAGCGGGAGGGGAGGACCGAGCCGGCCTGGAGGATAGGGGACATAGAGAGTCAAAGGATGCAGAAAGGGAGGAGAGGAGGGTTGAGGAGGCAGAATCAGGAGATAGGTTGGAGAAGGTTTGAGCAGAGGGAAGAGATGATAGGATGGAAGAGGAGAGAGTAGCGGGGGAGAGAGAGCGAAGGTTGGGACGGCGCGATACCATCCGAGTAGGGGCAGTGTGGGAAGTGTTGGATGAGAGCGAGAGGGAAAAGGATACAAGGTAGTGGTCGGAGACTTGGAGGGGAGTTGCAATGAGGTTAGTGGAAGAACAGCATCTAGTAAAGATGAGGTTGAGCGTATTGCCTGCCTTGTGAGTAGGGGGGAAGGTGAGAGGGTGAGGTCAAAAGAGGAGAGGAGTGGAAAGAAGGAGGCAGAGAGGAATGAGTCAAAGGTAGACGTGGGGAGGTTAAAGTCGCCCAGAACTGTGAGAGGTGAGCCGTCCTCAGGAAAGGAGCTTATCAAGGCATCAAGCTCATTGATGAACTCTCCGAGGGAAACTGGAGGGCGATAAATGATAAGGATGTTAAGCTTGAAAGGGCTGGTAACCGTGACAGCATGGAATTCAAAGGAGGCGATAGACAGATGGGTAAGGGGAGAAAGAGAGAATGACCACTTGGGAGAGATGAGGATCCCGGTGCCACCACCCCGCTGACCAGAAGCTCTCGGGGTGTG
This sequence comes from Oncorhynchus nerka, assembly GCF_034236695.1. Lineage (NCBI taxonomy): Eukaryota > Metazoa > Chordata > Actinopteri > Salmoniformes > Salmonidae > Oncorhynchus > Oncorhynchus nerka. The sequence continues at coordinate 89,033,266 of NC_088402.1, read as the reverse complement.
CGAGAACACGTGGGCAGACGAAGAGAGAGCAGTAGGAGTAGCAGTGTTGTCTGTGGTGATCCATGTTTCCGTCAGTGCCAAGAAGTCGAGGGACTGGAGGGAGGCATAGGCTGAGATGAACTCTGCCTTGTTGGCCGCAGATCGGCAGTTCCAGAGGCTACCGGAGACCTGGAACTCCACGTGGGTCGTGCGCGCTGGGACCACCAGATTAGGGTGGCCGCGGCCACGCGGTGTGGAGCGTTTGTATGGTCTGTGCAGAGAGGAGAGAACAGGGATAGACAGACACATAGTTGACAGGCTACACAAGAGGCTACGCTAATGCAAAGGAGATTGGAATGACAAGTGGACTACACGTCTCGAGTGTTCAGAAAGTTAAGCTTACGTAGCAAGAATCTTATTGACTAAAATGATACAGTACTGCTGAAGTAGGCTAGCTGGCAGAGGCTGCGTTGACTATGTAGGCTAGCTGGCAGTGGCTGCGTTGTTGACACTACACTAATCAAGTCGTTCCGTTGAGTGTAATAGTTTCTACTGTGCTGCTATTCGGGGCTAGCTGGCTAGCTAGCAGTGATGATTACGTTACGTTGCGTTAAAAGAACGACAGTTGAGAACACCTTTATTTAACCAGGTAGGCCAGTTGAGAACCTTTATTTAACCAGGTAGGCTAGTTGAGAACACCTTTATTTAACCAGGTAGGCTAGTTGAGAACACCTTTATTTAACCAGGTAGACCAGTTGAGAACACCTTTATTTAACCAGGTAGGCCAGTTGAGAACACCTTTATTTAACCAGGTAGGCCAGTTGAGAACACCTTTATTTAACCAGGTAGGCCAGTTGAGAACACCTTTATTTAACCAGGTAGGCCAGTTGAGAACACCTTTATTTAACCAGGTAGGCCAGTTGAGAACACCTTTATTTAACCAGGTAGGCCAGTTGAGAACACCTTTATTTAACCCGGTAGACCAGTTGAGAACACCTTTATTTAACCAGGTAGGCTAGTTGAGAACACCTTTATTTAACCAGGTAGGCTAGTTGAGAACACCTTTATTTAACCAGGTAGACCAGTTGAGAACACTTTTATTTAACCAGGTAGGCCAGTTGAGAACACCTTTATTTAACCAGGTAGGCCAGTTGAGAACACCTTTATTTAACCAGGTAGGCTAGTTGAGAACACCTTTATTTAACCAGGTAGGCTAGTTGAGAACACCTTTATTTAACCAGGTAGGCTAGTTGAGAACACCTTTATTTAACCAGGTAGGCTAGTTGAGAACACCTTTATTTAACCAGGTAGGCTAGTTGAGAACACCTTTATTTAACCAGGTAGGCTAGTTGAGAACACCTTTATTTAACCAGGTAGGCTAGTTGAGAACACCTTTATTTAACCAGGTAGACCAGTTGAGAACACTTTTATTTAACCAGGTAGGCCAGTTGAGAACACCTTTATTTAACCAGGTAGGCCAGTTGAGAACACCTTTATTTAACCAGGTAGGCTAGTTGAGAACACCTTTATTTAACCAGGTAGGCCAGTTGAGAACACTTTTATTTAACCAGGTAGGCTAGTTGAGAACACCTTTATTTAACCAGGTAGGCTAGTTGAGAACACCTTTATTTAACCAGGTAGACCAGTTGAGAACACTTTTATTTAACCAGGTAGACCAGTTGAGAACACTTTTATTTAACCAGGTAGGCTAGTTGAGAACACCTTTATTTAACCAGGTAGACCAGTTGTGAACACCTTTATTTAATCAGGTAGGCCAGTTGAGAACAAGTTCTCATTTACAACTGTGACCTGGCCAAGATAAAGCAAAGCAGTGCGACAAAAACAACGACACAGAGTTACACATAAACAAACACACAGTCAATAACACAATATAAAAATCTATGTATGGTGTGTGCAAATGGAGAAGATTAGGGAGGTAAAGGCAATAAATAGGCCACAGAGTCCACATCGGTGGCTGAAGCGCGATTGGCCGACATGCCATGCAGAGTTAGAGAGCCCGCTTGTGATTGGTCAACATCTTCTTGTGCATGTAGAAAGTGAATGAGTCTAGCGCATCTCATTGGAGGAGGTACCGTAGTCTAGTTTGTTGTTGTGTCTCAGGAAGGAGGAAATGGCAGCCTCCCTCTTGTTATATGGATATTACATATTGTCATTATCACAATTTGGATCTGAATTGGAGTATTCGTGCAGCCCTACCAGAGACATTGGTTTAGACTTTCTAAACGCCTTAGACGTCACGTCTCACGGGCCTGTAGGGCGCTTTCAGCACAACACAATGTTTTTGGAACGTTCAGATAGAAACCTGCTATGTAGATCAAACATGCTTCTCTGCGACACAACCCAACCATGCAGTAGGATAAGGAATAATGTTGGCTCAATTAATTTGATCTGTAACGTTAGGGCTATACTGCTCGCGTTCCTAGCGATCCCATGAACACTTCCTTCTAGGGATTCAAAAATAAATAAATGTAAACCCTTTTTCCTCCCCAATTTCGTGGTATCCAATTGTTAGTTACTCTCTTGTCTCATCGCTACAACTCAGGAGAGGCGACGGTGTAGAGCCATGCGTCCTCCGAAACACAAGCCGCACTGCTTCTTAACACAGCGCGCTTCCAACCCGGAAGCCAGCCGCACCAATGTGTCGGAGGAAACACCGCTGACCTGGTCCTGCGCGATGAGACAAGGATATCCCAGCGGCCAAACCCTCCCTAACCCGGATGACGCTGGGTCAATTGTGCGTCGACCCATGGTCCCCCCCGGTTGCGGCCGGCTGCGACAGAGCCTGGGCTTGAACCCACAGTCTCTGGTGGCACAGCTAGCGCTGCGATGTTGTGCCTTAGATCTCTGCGCCACCCAGGAGGCCCCTCCTAAAGACCTTTAGCAGCTGGGTCTGGTCTTTCATTGTACAGACATTTCCCATGGTTACTGTTTTTAATGTGTATATGTTGGTTTGTGTTGCCTTGCCAACACTAATCTGGGACCAGCCTAGAACAGACTACATTTAGGCTTGCCTGGTCCCAGATCAGTTTGTGCTCTCTCGCTTATTTATATTTTGATCATTTTCGCACATTTTGTCTTGCTGGCCGTGACTATTTACAGAGGAGTTAACAAACAGATCTGGGATCAGGTTAGAGGCTTACAGACTGCAGTTAGGCTAGCATGATCCCAGATCTGTTTGTGCTGTTCTCTCAAACTGGAGCTTGCCAAATCAGCAAGATCTGTTTAGGCTAACAGAGCCATTGATCCTAACTATTATCCCAGACAGTTGGGCACTACGTGATAAGGTGCCACTGGCATCGTGATGACATCACTTGATCTCTCTGACCTATGCCCCAGAGAACAACAGTAAATGAATAACTGAACAAGCCTGTTGATCACGTTTATTTTCTTTTTTTCTTCTCTTCTACCATCTTGACTGTGCTGCCTCGTCTCGGGCTTGACTGTGCTGCCTCGTCTCGGGCTTGACTGTGCTGCCTCGTCTCGGGCTTGACTGTGCTGCCTCGTCTCGGGCTTGACTGTGCTGCCTCGTCTCGGGCTTGACTGTGCTGCCTCGTCTCGGGCTTGACTGTGCTGCCTCGTCTCGGGCTTGACTGTGCTGCCTCGTCTCGGGCTTGACTGTGCTGCCTCGTCTCGGGCTTGACTGTGCTGCCTCGTCTCGGGCTTGACTGTGCTGCCTCGTCTCGGGCTTGACTGTGCTGCCTCGTCTCGGGCTTGACTGTGCTGCCTCGTCTCGGGCTTGACTGTGCTGCCTCGTCTCGGGCTTGACTGTGCTGCCTCGTCTCGGGCTTGACTGTGCTGCCTCGTCTCGGGCTTTGGGTAGCATTGTCTGCAGTAAGGTGTCACGAGAATGATCACTGATCTGACATGAGTAGAAGAGTGTACTACTGTACTAACGTGTCTCTGGCTCCTAGATTCTCTCTAGTTTAAATAACAACGTCTCTGGCTCCTAGATTCTCTCTAGTTTAGGTAACAACGCGTCTCTGGCTCCTAGATTCTCTCTAGTTTAGGTAACAACGCGTCTCTGGCTCCTAGATTCTCTCTAGTTTAGGTAACAACGCGTCTCTGGCTCCTAGATTCTCTCTAGTTTAGGTAACAACGCGTCTCTGGCTCCTAGATTCTCTCTAGTTTAGGTAACAACGCGTCTCTGGCTCCTAGATTCTCTCTAGTTTAGGTAACAACGTGTCTCTGGCTCCTAGATTCTCTCTAGTTTAGGTAACAACGCGTCTCTGGCACCTAGATTCTCTCTAGTTTAGGTAACAACGCGTCTCTGGCACCTAGATTCTCTCTAGTTTAGGTAACAACGTGTCTCTGGCTCCTAGATTCTCTCTAGTTTAGGTAACAACGCGTCTCTGGCTCCTAGATTCTCTCTAGTTTAGGTAACAACGTGTCTCTGGCTCCTAGATTCTCTCTAGTTTTAGGTAACAACGTGTCTCTGGCTCCTAGATTCTCTCTAGTTTAGGTAACAACGCGTCTCTGGCTCCTAGATTCTCTCTAGTTTAGGTAACAACGCGTCTCTGGCTCCTAGATTCTCTCTAGTTTAAATAACAACGTCTCTGGCTCCTAGATTCTCTCTAGTTTAAATAACAACGTCTCTGGCTCCTAGATTCTCTCTAGTTTAGATAACAACGCATCGTGTTTTGTTAAGTGTGGAAATGACTGTCACTGGACTGACTGGTCCTCATGACTGCTCCTCTCGGGGTAATGTGGTTTCTAATGAGAATGATTATCAAAACATGTTGTTGTACAGCAACGACTCACTCTGTGTACACTAGTAAATGTTCATCAACTTGTTGTACAGCAACGACTCACTCTGTGTACACTAGTAAATGTTCATCAACTTGTTGTACAGCAAGACAGTTCTGATTGGACATGTGGGGGGGGTGTGTGATTATGTGCTCTATCTCTCTCTCTATCTCTATCTCTCTCTCTCTCTCTCTCTCCCCAGCTGAGCCTCTCCCTCTCTCTCTCTCTCTCTGATATTTAAGGTAAACTAAATGTGAAAGTATTGCTGTACTCTAAATCTCTCTCTCTCCCCAGCTGAGCCTCTCCCTCTGCTGGAGCTGTGTCGGCGCTCTGTGAGGGTAGCTTTAGGCAGAGAACGACTGAGTGAGATCCATGGTCTGCCTCTACCGGCCTCTCTCAAGAATTACCTTCTCTACCAATGACCTCGGGACCCTCAGCACAACAGAACATGCCTCCGATCCGTCGGCTGCCCCCCTGTGCCCCCTCATAATATACACTGAGTGTCACTGTCAGCCTCTGTCCATAGGGCTGTCCCTAATCAACTACTACCAATTACAACTCAAGGGACGGTCCTGTCCCCTCACTAGGGACTGCCTTGTCCCTTCACAACCCTCATCTTGTACACTGAGCACAGGCTCAGAACCACATTCCACCTCTACTGGCCTCCATCAAGAACTACCAATGACCAAGGGAGGGTTTGGGACTGGGACTCACAACATCTCTCTCCCCCGACTCTCCCGTCTGCGCCCACCAATAGATACACAGAGCACGCCTCACCCTCGCTCACCTTCTTTGGGATTGTTCCCACTGAGGGTAAACTAACCAGTTTAACAACCCAACATAACTCCAGCTTCTGTGTTTCATCTCCATGACTAATCCTCCCAACCCAGGGCTCATTTCTACTAATCACATTACACCACAGAGTGAGAAGAACACTGTGTGATGCTTGGCATGTTCAAGAAGCTATAGAGACAGTGGTTGGTGTTGGGTCAGTTTTTAAGATATATTTTTTAATAATCGGCGCATACAATGAACACCCGCCAAATGCGGGAAGATTTAGGTTTTGGCGGGTGGTCAATTTGCAGGGCTCCACAGTGCCAGCGTTACATTCACCAATTAAATAAACAAATAGTCTGAAGAATTATGCAATAGCTGTTTTCAAAGTATTTCTGTTTTATTTCGTAGCTGCTAATTATACTCATCCTATATCCCACCTGGTGCATCAACACCGCCTGGCAGGGGAGCTGAGCTCACATTCTATATCCCACCTGGAGCAGCAACACCGCCTGGCAGGGGAGCTGAGCTCACATTCTATATCCCACCTGGAGCAGCAACACCGCCTGGCAGGGGAGCTGAGCTCACATTCTATATCCCACCTGGAGCAGCAACACCGCCTGGCAGGGGAGCTGAGCTCACATTCTATATCCCACCTGGAGCAGCAACACAGCCTGGCAGGGGAGCTGAGCTCACATTCTATATCCCACCTGGAGCAGCAACACCGCCTGGCAGGGGAGCTGAGCTCACATTCTATATCCCACCTGGAGCAGCAACACCGCCTGGCAGGGGAGCTGAGCTCACATTCTATATCCCACCTGGAGCAGCAACACAGCCTGGCAGGGGAGCTGAGCTCACATTCTATATCCCACCTGGAGCAGCAACACAGCCTGGCAGGGGAGCTGAGCTCACATTCTATATCCCACCTGGAGTAGCAACACAGCCTGGCAGGGGAGCTGAGCTCACATTCTATATCCCACCTGGAGTAGCAACACCGCCTGGCAGGGGAGCTGAGCTCACATTCTATATCCCACCTGGAGCAGCAACACCGCCTGGCAGGGGAGCTGAGCTCACTGAGTGAAGTGCTGATAGATTCATGCTCCTGAACATTTGTCTAATTTACTCAAGTCTACAAAGTGAGACTTTGTCCCCGTGTTTCTTGGCTCTTTCAATTGTTTTGTTCACAAGGTTGTTTTTCAACGTTCGTTTTGAGTCCGCTGCTTCAATGGATAGCAAAAACTCCCTAGTCAGAGCCCAAATCTCTCTCTCTCGCACACACACACACACACACACGACAGAATGCGAGTGGCCCCGTTACCACGGTAACTTCCCTCCCTTAAAGGGGCAACTGAGCATTTTGTCTCAGATATTTTGATTTAAAAGACTGAGGTCACAATTTTAAATGTATTAAATTGTACTTCTTACTAACACATTTCTTTTTTAGAAATATTACAAAGCATGATTGTCAGTTTTTGTTGTAATTATGGCCAAAATATTTCAGCTGGTTAAAGAATTTGAGTGGCTGGTTGATTTTTGTTTCTACCTTCAACAATGACTGCTGGACCAAAAACAACATTTTAGGCCCTGTTTTATTATCCAGTTTTTATGGCATACTTTAATCATTTACTGGGACATCCACAGCTGTGACACATGACATGCAGACAGGACTTTTATCCAGATCTCTGCTGTTCCTGAGGACTACCATGTAAAGACATAAGTTGGTGTCCTGTCTGTCCGTGTTAAAGTGCAATGAGTTTGACGCCAGTCTGTCAGTCTGTTTTGACTGCAACACCTTGGGATTTTACTTTTCTCCTTTTTGTTTGCAGTTTGATTAAAAAAAATAAAAAAAATAAAATCAAAGCCAATCACTTGATGGTTGTATGACATGTCCTGTTGGGGAAAAAGTTGGAATATTGTGTTGAAATCAAACCTAAGTTCGTTGGGGGGGGTTGTGTTGTGTTGTAGAATAGATTTGTCTTTTATTTTTTATGATCCCCATTTGAAGTGCTGAGATTCTTAAATAATAATTTTCCTAACACTTTCTGACCACAAGGTGTCGCCATTTCTCATGTCTTTACAATTCCCCTAGTCGACGGCCCATAATAATATGCTGTTTAGCACTCTTTTATCCAAAGGGACTTAGTCATGAGTGAATACATTTTACGTATGGGTGTATTCGGGAATTGAACCCATTACCCTGTCGTTACAAGCACCGTGCTATACCAATGGCGCTACAGAGGACCACCGTGAGATGGTGCTCCTTTATATACTTGTTGAGACTTAGGGGATTTAACCCTGTGTGTGTGTACTCTCTGGGGGGGTTCAGCCCTGTGTGTGTACTCTCTGGGGGGGTTCAGCCCTGTGTGTGTACTCTCTGGGGGTTCAGCCCTGTGTGTGTACTCTCTGGGGGGTTCAGCCCTGTGTGTGTGTGTGTACTCTCTGGGGGGGGGGGGGGGGGGGGGGGGGTAGCCCTGTGTGTGTACTATCCAAGGGGGATTTAGCCCTGTGTGTGTGTGTGTGCTCTCCAGGGGGGATTTAGCCCTGTGTGTGACCTCTACAGTGGGGTGGTGGGGGGTTTAGCCCTGTGTGTGTGTGTGTGTGTGACTTCTACAGTGGGGGTGGATTTAGCCCTGTGTGTGTGTGACTTCTACAGTGGGGGTGGATTTAGCCCTGTGTGTGTGTGTGACCTCTACAGTGGGGGTGGAGGGGATTTGGCCCAGTGTGTGTGTGTGACCTCTACAGTGGGGGGGGATTTAGCCGTGTGTGTGTGACCTCTACAGTGGGGGGATTTAGCCCTGTGTGTTAGACCTCTACAGTGGGGTGGGGGGGGTGGGGGTTAGCCCTGTGTGTGTGTGTGTGACTTCTACAGTGGGGGTGGATTTAGCCCTGTGTGTGTGTGTGACCTCTACAGTGGGGGTGGAGGGGATTTGGCCCAGTGTGTGTGTGTGACCTCTACAGTGGGGGGATTTAGCCCTGTGTGTTAGACCTCTACAGTGGGGGGGGGGTTAGCCCTGTGTGTGTGTGTGTGACTTCTACAGTGGGGGTGGATTTAGCCCTGTGTGTGTGTGTGACCTCTACAGTGGGGGTGGAGGGGATTTGGCCCAGTGTGTGTGTGTGACCTCTACAGTGGGGGGGGATTTAGCCCTGTGTGTTAGACCTCTACAGTGGGGGGGTTAGCCCTGTGTGTGTGTGTGTGACTTCTACAGTGGGGGTGGATTTAGCCCTGTGTGTGTGTGTGACCTCTACAGTGGGGGTGGTGGGGGATTTGGCCCAGTGTGTGTGTGTGACCTCTACAGTGGGGGGGGGGGTTTAGCCCTGTGTGTTAGACCTCTACAGTGGGGTGGGGGGGGGTTTAGCCCTGTGTGTGTGTGTGTGTGTGTGTGTGTGTGACTTCTACAGTGGGGGTGGATTTAGCCCTGTGTGTGTGTGTGACCTCTACAGTGGGGGTGGAGGGGGGATTTGGCCCAGTGTGTTTTATACTGCAGTACTATCTGCTGGACAGACCAGCACTGACCTCTAATGTTGAGGTGATCGGATGCAATTTCTCCTGGAAGCACCACCATTACTACCACTGTTTTATATCTCAAGGTGACCATTACCCCTCTACCCTTACCCCGCCCCCTACCCCGATCTTTTAAAAGGGATAGTTCAACCAAATTACATATTTAGTTCACAATCATTCTAGTGCCACGCTTTGGGTTAGTTTACCTAGCCTCCCCTTGTCCATAGAATACGTCCAGGGTAAGGAGACCAAGATGTGAAGTATTTTCTATGAACAGTCCCTTTTAACTCAACCTGAGAGGAGCAGAGTATTATTTCTGTAGTATTTGAAGTGCCAAGCTGTTTTATGTTTGGGGGGGGGTGACAGATTTAAGACTTTTTAAAATTTAATTGGAGAGCTTTTTCTATAAACTGAAGGATGACATCGCTGTGATCGTTTGTAGCATGCACCAGCAACTGATGTTTTCTCATTGCCCACCAAGCCAATCACGGTCCATGTTCATTCATTTTTCTTCCTGCTTTGGGATCCATACATATTGTTTTATTTGGAAAATCATAGGTTCAAATGGCACCCTATTCCCTACATAGTGAACTACTTTTGACAAGGGTCCATAGGGCTCTGGTCAACAGTGCACTGAATAGGGTGTGATTTGGGATGTAATAATGGAGACAAGCCAATCCACACGTGCTGCTGCAACGTGATGCCAAGAGGGTACAAATTGACAGCATATTGTCAAATTCTGAGATTTATTTTTTTCTTCATTTTTGAGTAATTTTCAGATGTTCAGATGTGGTCCGAGTTCGGCATTGTGTCTAGCCTTTTGACCATGCGACGTCGATGGGTTTTTATTTCCATCTCACTTGCAACCGCTCGTTCTGTTTTGTGTTCCTTGATGAAATTATTTGTAACTATATATATATAATAAAAGTTTATTTCAAATGTATATATTTTGTGCTGTTTAAGTGACTTATCTGTATGATTTAATTGGTGCTCAAAGTATCAACAAGGTAGCAGAAGCAAGTGGAAATGGAACTGAATTGTGTGACGATATTTCAACCTCTGTCGTTTTGCTGTGATCATAGGTTTGATTCCCGCTGTGGCCACCCAAACGAAAAATATCCACTTTATCTAAAAGCTTCTGATTTTAGTAGGAAATGGGAGCTCTATAGGCATTTTCATTATCTAGCCTGCAGGGGGCGCCAAAGAACAGATACTGGCCTTACTGCACCAACTACCTTAGGACCGTTTTTAGTTCAATTGCAAAAGTCAAAGAACCTCTTCTTATTAAACATTAAACCCCAAAGTGAAAGGTTTACTGTAGCGGCTTAGTGTGTGTGTGTGAGATCATAATGAAGACCTTTGTATCGATACAGATCCACTCAAAATAACTTCTGCAATGTTGCTTATTGCAAACAAAAAACGTGAACATTGACTAAGTCTATGGAAAAGTCAACAACAAGTTGTATTTGTGCCCAGAGTAAACTATTTATTTTATTAGATTTAAAAAAAAAAATTTAAACCGATCAAGCAGCAGATTTCCACTGCCAAACATCCCAATTTACCACGTGGTTGAATGAATGACTTCTGTCTGTACTCCATAGGATATGAACCTTGATACCTTGTAAAGTAGTACTTTAGGAAATAGTTTAATCAATCCGTATCATCAATTAAATCACTATGGACAAAACATGTAACCATGACAAGAAAAAACACCCACATGACGCACCTGCACCTTTTGTAGCCATGTAGGAAGAGTCCCGATTTAAAAAAAAAAAAAAAAATTTAAATATATTTTTTAAAGGCGTTAAATGCTGTTGGCGATCTCACTCATAGAGAATGATCGAGGCCTCCAATAGCCAAAAGACTGTATTCGTATGGGCAGCACCATTTTAGGGCTTCCACCATTTTTTTTTTTATGTAGTCAACTGAGTGAGTGGGACTTTTAACTTCACTGGCTGATCCCTCCTGGTGACCTTGTTGGAGTCATGTCCAACCGGGGTCATCATGAGGAATCGGCCAATCAGGAAATATACTATTTCAAAATAGAGAGAGAATGGGTTGAGGCTGTCGCAGGTAGTTGACCTTGCATCATTTCACAAAGGACTCCTCCGTTGTGTGCCTGCGATGAGCTTCGTCCCCTCTGACACAGATTACTATAGCAGAGTCATCAGAGAAGTTCTGTGTCTGTTCATTGTGTGTGTGTGTGTGTGAAGTCATGTGTTAACAGGAAAGGTTTATTTTCCCTTAGTAAGAATGTGAGTTATCCAGTGACATATTCCATTTTCTCTTTATACCTCCAGAACTGGGTCCAAACGCAATTCGAAATCGTTCAAATACGTCAAACATTTGCTTTAGCCTGTCTGGAGTGCCAGATGGCTTTTTCCTGTTGGTTCCAGTTCAACAGACAAGCTCAATCAAGCAGAACTAAAGTATTTCAAAATTATTTCCAATAGTGCTTGGGTTCCCGTCAGGGAAACGGACCAGAGTTCTTACTAACACATTTCTTTTTTTAGAAATATTACAAAGCATGATTGTCAGTTTTTGTTGTAATTATGGCCAAAATATTTCAGCTGGTTAAAGAATTTGAGTGGCTGGTTGATTTTTGTTTCTACCTTCAACAATGACTGCTGGACCAAAAACAACATTTTAGGCCCTGTTTTATTATCCAGTTTTTATGGCATACTTTAATCATTTACTGGGACATCCACAGCTGTGACACATGACATGCAGACAGGACTTTTATCCAGATCTCTGCTGTTCCTGAGGACTACCATGTAAAGACATAAGTTGGTGTCCTGTCTGTCCGTGTTAAAGTGCAATGAGTTTGACGCCAGTCTGTCAGTCTGTTTTGACTGCAACACCTTGGGATTTTACTTTTCTCCTTTTTGTTTGCAGTTTGATTAAAAAAAATAAAAAAAATAAAATCAAAGCCAATCACTTGATGGTTGTATGACATGTCCTGTTGGGGAAAAAGTTGGAATATTGTGTTGAAATCAAACCTAAGTTCGTTGGGGGGTTGTGTTGTGTTGTAGAATAGATTTGTCTTTTATTTTTTATGATCCCCATTTGAAGTGCTGAGATTCTTAAATAATAATTTTCCTAACACTTTCTGACCACAAGGTGTCGCCATTTCTCATGTCTTTACAATTCCCTAGTCGACGGCCCATAATAATATGCTGTTTAGCACTCTTTTATCCAAAGGGACTTAGTCATGAGTGAATACATTTTACGTATGGGTGTATTCGGGAATTGAACCCATTACCCTGTCGTTACAAGCACCGTGCTATACCAATGGCGCTACAGAGGACCACCGTGAGATGGTGCTCCTTTATATACTTGTTGAGACTTAGGGGATTTAACCCTGTGTGTGTGTACTCTCTGGGGGTTCAGCCCTGTGTGTGTACTCTCTGGGGGTTCAGCCCTGTGTGTGTACTCTCTGGGGGGTTCAGCCCTGTGTGTGTACTCTCTGGGGGGTTCAGCCCTGTGTGTGTGTGTGTACTCTCTGGGGGGGGGGTATTTAGCCCTGTGTGTGTACTATCCAAGGGGGATTTAGCCCTGTGTGTGTGTGTGTGCTCTCCAGGGGGGATTTAGCCCTGTGTGTGACCTCTACAGTGGGGTGGGGGGGGTTTAGCCCTGTGTGTGTGTGTGACTTCTACAGTGGGGGTGGATTTAGCCCTGTGTGTGTGTGACTTCTACAGTGGGGTGGATTTAGCCCTGTGTGTGTGTGTGACCTCTACAGTGGGGGTGGAGGGGATTTGGCCCAGTGTGTGTGTGTGACCTCTACAGTGGGGGGATTTAGCCGTGTGTGTGTGACCTCTACAGTGGGGGGGGGATTTAGCCCTGTGTGTTAGACCTCTACAGTGGGGTGGGGGGGGTGGGGGTTAGCCCTGTGTGTGTGTGTGTGACTTCTACAGTGGGGGTGGATTTAGCCCTGTGTGTGTGTGTGACCTCTACAGTGGGGGTGGAGGGGATTTGGCCCAGTGTGTGTGTGTGACCTCTACAGTGGGGGATTTAGCCCTGTGTGTTAGACCTCTACAGTGGGGGGGGGGGGTTAGCCCTGTGTGTGTGTGTGTGACTTCTACAGTGGGGGTGGATTTAGCCCTGTGTGTGTGTGTGACCTCTACAGTGGGGGTGGAGGGGGATTTGGCCCAGTGTGTGTGTGTGACCTCTACAGTGGGGGGGATTTAGCCCTGTGTGTTAGACCTCTACAGTGGGGGGGGGTTAGCCCTGTGTGTGTGTGTGTGACTTCTACAGTGGGGGTGGATTTAGCCCTGTGTGTGTGTGTGACCTCTACAGTGGGGGTGGTGGGGGATTTGGCCCAGTGTGTGTGTGTGACCTCTACAGTGGGGGGTTTAGCCCTGTGTGTTAGACCTCTACAGTGGGGTGGGGGGTTTAGCCCTGTGTGTGTGTGTGTGTGTGTGTGTGTGTGACTTCTACAGTGGGGGTGGATTTAGCCCTGTGTGTGTGTGTGACCTCTACAGTGGGGGTGGAGGGGGATTTGGCCCAGTGTGTTTTATACTGCAGTACTATCTGCTGGACAGACCAGCACTGACCTCTAATGTTGAGGTGATCGGATGCAATTTCTCCTGGAAGCACCACCATTACTACCACTGTTTTATATCTCAAGGTGACCATTACCCCTCTACCCTTACCCCGCCCCCTACCCCGATCTTTTAAAAGGGATAGTTCAACCAAATTACATATTTAGTTCACAATCATTCTAGTGCCACGCTTTGGGTTAGTTTACCTAGCCTCCCTTGTCCATAGAATACGTCCAGGGTAAGGAGACCAAGATGTGAAGTATTTTCTATGAACAGTCCCTTTTAACTCAACCTGAGAGGAGCAGAGTATTATTTCTGTAGTATTTGAAGTGCCAAGCTGTTTTATGTTTGGGGGTGACAGATTTAAGACTTTTTAAAATTTAATTGGAGAGCTTTTTCTATAAACTGAAGGATGACATCGCTGTGATCGTTTGTAGCATGCACCAGCAACTGATGTTTTCTCATTGCCCACCAAGCCAATCACGGTCCATGTTCATTCATTTTTCTTCCTGCTTTGGGATCCATACATATTGTTTTATTTGGAAAATCATAGGTTCAAATGGCACCCTATTCCCTACATAGTGAACTACTTTTGACAAGGGTCCATAGGGCTCTGGTCAACAGTGCACTGAATAGGGTGTGATTTGGGATGTAATAATGGAGACAAGCCAATCCACACGTGCTGCTGCAACGTGATGCCAAGAGGGTACAAATTGACAGCATATTGTCAAATTCTGAGATTTATTTTTTTCTTCATTTTTGAGTAATTTTCAGATGTTCAGATGTGGTCCGAGTTCGGCATTGTGTCTAGCCTTTTGACCATGCGACGTCGATGGGTTTTTATTTCCATCTCACTTGCAACCGCTCGTTCTGTTTTGTGTTCCTTGATGAAATTATTTGTAACTATATATATATAATAAAAGTTTATTTCAAATGTATATATTTTGTGCTGTTTAAGTGACTTATCTGTATGATTTAATTGGTGCTCAAAGTATCAACAAGGTAGCAGAAGCAAGTGGAAATGGAACTGAATTGTGTGACGATATTTCAACCTCTGTCGTTTTGCTGTGATCATAGGTTTGATTCCCGCTGTGGCCACCCAAACGAAAAATATCCACTTTATCTAAAAGCTTCTGATTTTAGTAGGAAATGGGAGCTCTATAGGCATTTTCATTATCTAGCCTGCAGGGGGCGCCAAAGAACAGATACTGGCCTTACTGCACCAACTACCTTAGGACCGTTTTTAGTTCAATTGCAAAAGTCAAAGAACCTCTTCTTATTAAACATTAAACCCCAAAGTGAAAGGTTTACTGTAGCGGCTTAGTGTGTGTGTGTGTGAGATCATAATGAAGACCTTTGTATCGATACAGATCCACTCAAAATAACTTCTGCAATGTTGCTTATTGCAAACAAAAAACGTGAACATTGACTAAGTCTATGGAAAAGTCAACAAACAAGTTGTATTTGTGCCCAGAGTAAACTATTTCTTTTATTAGATTTTTTCAAATTTTTTAAACCGATCAAGCAGCAGATTTCCACTGCCAAACATCCCAATTTACCACGTGGTTGAATGAATGACTTCTGTCTGTACTCCATAGGATATGAACCTTGATACCTTGTAAAGTAGTACTTTAGGAAATAGTTTAATCAATCCGTATCATCAATTAAATCACTATGGACAAAACATGTAACCATGACAAGAAAAAACACCCACATGACGCACCTGCACCTTTTGTAGCCATGTAGGAAGAGTCCCGATTTAAAAAAAAAAAAAAAAATTTAAATATATTTTTTAAAGGCGTTAAATGCTGTTGGCGATCTCACTCATAGAGAATGATCGAGGCCTCCAATAGCCAAAAGACTGTATTCGTATGGGCAGCACCATTTTAGGGCTTCCACCATTTTTTTTTTTATGTAGTCAACTGAGTGAGTGGGACTTTTAACTTCACTGGCTGATCCCTCCTGGTGACCTTGTTGGGAGTCATGTCCAACCGGGGTCATCATGAGGAATCGGCCAATCAGGAAATATACTATTTCAAAATAGAGAGAGAATGGGTTGAGGCTGTCGCAGGTAGTTGACCTTGCATCATTTCACAAAGGACTCCTCCGTTGTGTGCCTGCGATGAGCTTCGTCCCCTCTGACA
Organism: Oncorhynchus nerka; assembly: GCF_034236695.1. Taxonomy (NCBI): domain Eukaryota; kingdom Metazoa; phylum Chordata; class Actinopteri; order Salmoniformes; family Salmonidae; genus Oncorhynchus; species Oncorhynchus nerka. The sequence goes on along the minus strand of NC_088402.1, from coordinate 89,017,562 downwards.
CAGATTACTATAGCAGAGTCATCAGAGAAGTTCTGTGTCTGTTCATTGTGTGTGTGTGTGTGTGAAGTCATGTGTTAACAGGAAAGGTTTATTTTCCCTTAGTAAGAATGTGAGTTATCCAGTGACATATTCCATTTTCTCTTTATACCTCCAGAACTGGGTCCAAACGCAATTCGAAATCGTTCAAATACGTCAAACATTTGCTTTAGCCTGTCTGGAGTGCCAGATGGCTTTTTCCTGTTGGTTCCAGTTCAACAGACAAGCTCAATCAAGCAGAACTAAAGTATTTCAAAATTATTTCCAATAGTGCTTGGGTTCCCGTCAGGGAAACGGACCAGAGTTCTTCCGGGTCACGTCACACGAACGTCTCACGACACCAAACGGAACACAGGCGATACATCTGCCTAGACGCTCCCAGTCACACCAAGACAAGGAGAGGATACATGGACGTGTGGTTTACAAAATTAGCACTTTATAGTAAGAAAAATAAACTACACAATGTTATTTTTTTTGCAACTATTGTATTTCAATTACCCTCATTGCAGTTTTGTTTGTTTGTTTTACAAAGGACAAAGCGAATAGCTGTAGTTAGAAAATAACTGTTTGGACCTGAATTGCAAAATATTTCGGAGAGGTGCTACCTCAGAGTTGACCTTTTCTTCATCACTGGAAGAGCTAACGGTTGAGTTTGATTTAATTTAAACGTTTTCAAACAGGGTTGTCAAACTATTTGATAATTTCTTGGTTATTATAATTTTTAATAAAAATGTATTTTTACCTTTAACATCAATTATCTAAAAACGCATAAAATCTTTATGTACTCACTTAGTACACTGGCTAAGTGAAAGTAGCATGTTAAGGTTTTATCACCCTTATTTCCACCTACCCAGTTCTTTCTTATCAGTAACCTGGACTAATAAAAGGGCAGGATAGGACATCAGATCCACTCCTTTGGGTATGTTGTTTAATTGGATAAATGATTTATCTCTCTCCGTGGTCAACTGTTCTGTCAATCTTCTTTCCATAAATAAATAGAGGCCCCCCACTTGTATCGTTGCCAGACCTCTCCACGTCACCGTCAACTCCCCCGACCAGCCCCTATGACGTCGATTCTTCAGAATTGGATTACTGTTCTCCTAGCAGCAGGATATTATCTTTTGCCGGCATGATCGCGGATTTTTTTTTCAACATAAGAGTCCCCTTTCAAAGAAACACTAAACTGGGAATATCATATTTTTTTTGCATTGCATTACAGTGCAATACAACTGTTTTTCACACCACTGAAACCACCTTTGAAAAAAATTAATGAATAATTTGCCATATCTTCATTTTAATAGTGTATTTATGTCAGCATTTATTTTGAACGTTTACACAAATACTGTTATGTTGAAAACATTTGTGTAGGCTATATTTAAAGAAATACACTTTAATGAAATACAAATGTGTTATTTGACATACTCAATAGTCTGCAAAACTTAAATGGGTCTCTTGTGCTGAGCAAAGAGTTTAATACAGAGTGCTGGTGAGTCCTTAAAGGCTCTGCATGGTCTTGTGCTTAGCGGAGCAGAGCAATTGTGAAGGAAGTTGTCATGGAAGTAAGTTTGTGTTTATACAGGATGTACTGCCACCACCTACCGTCAACCAAACATGTCAATGCAGAGCTATACAGAGTCCTCCAAGCTGTCCGAGCCCTCCGCATTGTTAAAACATTTGAGAGGCACACAGCGATGCCGTACGAAGCTTGATTTGGCCGTTGCATGCCTCTGGAGGCTCCACAATCGTGTCACACCTTCCATACGAAGCCTCCAACCAACTTTTCAGATCAAGCATAAATTGGCTTTAACTCCACCCACTCTATTCACTGCAATGCAATACACGGTATATGGTATACTTATTGACTCCAGTCCCCCTCCCAAACTAACCACATTCGGTTAGTAGAGACTCTACTGGGTATTTTCCAACCCACTTTCACTCAGATAGGTAGAAAAGTTTTCCTTCTACAGTCCAATATTCTCAACATACCAATGTCAATTTTTTTTTCATTATATTTGTCTTTCAAAAATGTTTTCAAAAACATATTTTATATTTGTTTTCAGAAATGACTTATTAAATGTTTTATATTGGCACAATAAAAGTGGCCATTGATTATTTTTTTTATGAGGTATCCAGATTGCAATGTTTTCAAATGCAGGCTATTATTTTGAAGGTTTCTTCGTTACCATACGAAAAAACTGACATGATCGTTTGTGCTGCTGGCAGAATTAGTAGTCAGAGTTTGAGACCGCCGGCTGGACGACTGGCTAGTGACAGCAGCTGACAAGCAAGATAAACCACATTTTCGCCTCTGACTTGTAGAGATTACATTTACGAGAAGACAAAGAAGATTATGGTTAGATTTTTTAAACATGGCACATAATAATAATACGCTATTACATCTCTTCGCAGGCGGGTAGGTGTTCCTTTTACGACATTTAATTGTTTATTTTTTATCTAGCTAGCATTAGCATAGCTGAATATCTATATTTTTTAATAGTCTAGCGGCTTCTGCTTTTGTCCTGGTAAATTTATGTTAGCTATTGTGTTAGATTGATGGGTTACTCGGCAGCTTGCGTTGTCGTTTTAAGATATTTGTGCCACATCTTGACCAAACGAGTCATTCTCACTAAACCGAAATGTGTTTAACAAGCTAACGTTACTCTCCCCCCTCCACTCAAGGAGTGAGAAGGCCTCGCTACAGCATGAGGTTGCGACCTAAACTCTAATGGTGAACAGTGTGATTTTAACAATTTTGCCAAAGATTTCAGAATAGTATTTTTAACTGGCTAACAAGTGTTTATTGTATCATTCGTCTAGTTATTCAATGTCAGGTGGCCCAACTATTGTCCTTCTCACTGCTAGCATGCTAGCTAGGCTAATCAAACCGGATATTAATTTTTATGAATCGTCTATCCCGACTGGCGTTATAAACAGTTAGCTAACTTAAAAAATAAATAAAAATTAAGTGAAAATCCTAGCCATTTGCAATGACCTCTATTTCTACGAAGGTCCGTAACACTTGAGCTATGAACTCGAATACAACATTCAAGAGTATTCATGTTTTATATTTGATGTGGCATTTAGTTAACTGGTAAGTGTCGCAGTCTATTCTGACCTTAGAATATGTCCTCGAGTTACATAATCGTTCCCCAGTCAATCAGTCATCCATGTGACCATGTAAAGTGCTGCAGCTAGCAAGCTATCTCGTTTTAGCTACTGTAGCTTAGCATAGAGGAATCTACTATATTTATAGCTAGCGATATATTTATTATATTCTAAGATGTATAAAATAAAAAAAAAGATCAAAAGTAACCTAAAATTTATTTGAGCTAATATGTAGCTAGCAATTCATGAGAGAAATATTATCCGGCTTAAACTTGGAAGTTTATAAAGATTTTTTCTTTTGGAAGCTAGCAGGACTATTTGACACTCAAGGTCACCCATTGACAGCTCTTGACATTTGGGAAAGCACTATTCAAAACCTAGAACTGATAATCCATTTAGTTGGGGATATATGATCCTGTATTGGACCCATAGAGAAATAGAAATGCAAGTCGTATAGTTATGTCTATATAGGCCCTATATTTCATAGAACAGCTAATGTTAAGAAGTGCCATAGTGGTGAGGATAATGGTAATAACGCTTACTTTATTTATAAAATCAGAACATAATAATAATAGCCCATCTGTATACAGCCCATCTATCTACCTCATCCCCATACTGTATTTATTTATTTAGTTATTTTTGCACCACAGTATCTCTATTTGCACATCCATCTTTTGCACATCTACAATTCCAGTGTTTAATTGCCATATTGTAATTACTTCGCCACCATGTCCTATTTATTGCCTTTAACACCCTTATTTGACCTAATTTGCACTCACTGTATATAGACTTTGTTTTCTTTTTTTCTACTGTATTATTGACTGTATGTTTTTTTCATTCCATGTGTAACTCTGTTGTTGTATGTGTCGAACTGCTATGCTTTATCTTGGCCAGGTTGCAGTTGTAAATGAGAACTTGTTCTCAACTAGCCTACCTGGTTAAATAAAGGTGTTCTCAACTAGCCTACCTGGTTAAATAAAGGTGTTCTCAACTAGCCTACCTGTTTAAATAAAGGTGTTCTCAACTAGCCTACCTGGTTAAATAAAGGTGTTCTCAACTAGTCCTACCTGGTTAAATAAAGGTGTTCTCAACTAGCCTACCTGTTTAAATAAAGGTGTTCTCAACTAGCCTACCTGGTTAAATAAAGGTGTTCTCAACTAGTCCTACCTGGTTAAATAAAGGTGTTCTCAACTAGTCCTACCTGGTTAAATAAAGGTGTTCTCAACTAGCCTACCTGTTTAAATAAAGGTGTTCTCAACTAGCCTACCTGGTTAAATAAAGGTGTTCTCAACTAGTCCTACCTGGTTAAATAAAGGTGTTCTCAACTAGCCTACCTGGTTAAATAAAGGTGTTCTCAACTAGCCTACCTGGTTAAATAAAGGTGTTCTCAACTGGCCTACCTGGTTAAATAAAGGTGTTCTCAACTAGCCTACCTGGTTAAATAAAGGTGTTCTCAACTAGCCTACCTGGTTAAATAAAGGTGTTCTCAACTAGCCTACCTGGTTAAATAAAGGTGTTCTCAACTGGCCTACCTGGTTAAATAAAGGTGTTCTCAACTGGCCTACCTGGTTAAATAAAGGTGTTCTCAACTGGCCTACCTGGTTAAATAAAGGTGTTCTCAACTGGCCTACCTGGTTAAATAAAGGTGTTCTCAACTGGCCTACCTGGTTAAATAAAGGTGTTCTCAACTGGCCTACCTGGTTAAATAAAGGTGTTCTCAACTAGTCCTACCTGGTTAAATAAAGGTGTTCTCAACTAGTCCTACCTGGTTAAATAAAGGTGTTCTCAACTAGTCCTACCTGGTTAAATAAAGGTGTTCTCAACTAGCCTACCTGGTGTTCTCAACTGGCCTACCTGGTTAAATAAAGGTGTTCTCAACTGGCCTACCTGGTTAAATAAAGGTGTTCTCAACTGGCCTACCTGGTTAAATAAAGGTGTTCTCAACTAGTCCTACCTGGTTAAATAAAGGTGTTCTCAACTAGTCCTACCTGGTTAAATAAAGGTGTTCTCAACTAGTCCTACCTGGTTAAATAAAGGTGTTCTCAACTAGTCCTACCTGGTTAAATAAAGGTGTTCTCAACTAGTCCTACCTGGTTAAATAAAGGTGTTCTCAACTGGCCTACCTGGTTAAATAAAGGTGTTCTCAACTAGCCTACCTGGTTAAATAAAGGTGTTCTCAACTAGTCCTACCTGTTTAAATAAAGGTGTTCTCAACTAGCCTACCTGGTTAAATAAAGGTGTTCTCAACTGGCCTACCTGGTTAAATAAAGGTGTTCTCAACTGGCCTACCTGGTTAAATAAAGGTGTTCTCAACTGGCCTACCTGGTTAAATAAAGGTGTTCTCAACTGGCCTACCTGGTTAAATAAAGGTGTTCTCAACTAGTCCTACCTGGTTAAATAAAGGTGTTCTCAACTGGCCTACCTGGTTAAATAAAGGTGTTCTCAACTGGCCTACCTGGTTAAATAAAGGTGTTCTCAACTGGCCTACCTGGTTAAATAAAGGTGTTCTCAACTGGCCTACCTGGTTAAATAAAGGTGTTCTCAACTAGTCCTACCTGGTTAAATAAAGGTGAAATAAAAAAAATACGACAGTTTAAAAAAAATATTAGTCGCTATAGTAGAATAGAGCAAATATCATAAGTGACAAGCTCACACTGAATATCATTGTCACGGCAATACTACATTTATTTTGGGATTGAGAGCCAAGAGTTTAGCCTGCCTTTCCAAGCTGCACACTGACTGCAGACATAACATCAAGAACTGTATTTACAGAGGCTGTTACATGCCGTGGTCTCTTCTGAGCTAGTAAATGTTTTTAATGGTGGCTTCTGGTTTCACATTTGAACCGATTCAAAAATGTTAACTTTGGTTGTCTGGAGGACACCGTGATATGGCCTTTTGCCATACCGTGTTTAGTATGCATATCACTGTCACACATAGGGTTATGCAACTCCGTCTCGTCCACAGTACGTTTTTCTCATTGCGTCCCAGACGGCCAGGAGATGCTTATGATAAGCCGAGTGAATGGATAGCTATTTGTTTGTTATTGGAAGCAACTGCATTTGGCACAATGTGCCCTTTAGACATCTAGTCACTCTGACTTGAGCTCCAGAGTTCCTCTGTGGAGATACGAGAGAACCTTCCAGAAGGACAACCATCTCTGTAGCACTCCACCAATCAGATGTGATATATCAGAAATTGTCTAATATAATTGTCAATCTAAAATATTATCATATAATTATAAATAATTTATACAGGTTTGATCCGTCTAAATAGCCTCTTAAAAAATATGTAACATACTATAAATGTCTCTGAGCACAGTTACATGCACACAGTAATGCGATGCATTTTGGATAGTCAGATTAATGTAAGTTTGATTTAAACTTTTACATGCTTTGTAAGAACGATGATTCCCCCTAATACTCCTGTTTTTACATGGACATATCTGAAATCAGGCTACCTTATGTCACTTTGATAGATGAAGAAAATCGGCCATCTAAATAAATGTTCTTCCACAGCCTTGCATGTTATTTTTGGGAAGCATTTTTTTTTTTTTTTTTGAGTTTGGACATATAAAGTTTGTGAAAACGACTTCTAGTTCAGTTGTTCCGAACTCGCTAAAGGATGCTGGTGCTAACACGTGCGCAGTACAAATTAAACGCAGATAAAAAAAAAAAATTAAAAGCCGTTTTGCATGTCCTAATAATTTGAAAGATTGCTCAGAAAACCAGGTGTTTTTAATCGGGGTATGTTTACTTCGATTTTTTGACCTTACGCCGGTTTTAAGATAAGGTGTCTTCAGCCGATGTTAGTTTATGGGTGAGGATTTAACGGAATTGTTTGAATGGAATGTTGGCATATTGGCGGTTAATTTGAAAATTTGAATCATTAACGGTATCGTTCCTAAAACTGGCAGTCTAGCTTTGGTAACAAATATACAGTGCAGATTAATTCCTCAAATTCATTATTTTACACTATTTTATCACAGCACTGGCAAACCATGGTTGACGAATTCCCTGACCAAAACGGCCGACCTAAATTTGTGTCAAACATATCCGTCCTGCGGGTGGTTTGAGTAAAAAAATAATATAATATTATACTGAACAAAAATATGAATGCAACATGCCCAAATGAAAAAATATTTTAGAGTTACAGTTCATATAAGGAAATTAGTCAATTGGAAAAATGATTTAGGCCCATATCTATGGATTTCAACACGACTGGGCAGGGGTGCAGCCATGAGTGGTCTTGGGAGGGCATTGGCCCACCCACTTGGCAGCCAGGCCCAGCCAATCAGAATTGGTTTTTCCCCACAAAAGGGCTGTATTACAGACAGAAACACTCCTCAGCAGGTCTTGCGCCTCCCGTAGTCTTGGCTGTGTGGCGTTGTTACACGTGGTCTGCGGTTGTAAGGCTTGTTGGACGTACTGCCAAGTTCTCTAAAACGACGTAGGAGGCAGCTTATGGTAGAGAAATTAACATTACATTCTCTGGCAACAACTCACTCTGGTGGACATTCCTGCAGTCAGCATGCCAATTGTCCGCTCCCTCATCTTGAGACGTGACATTGTTGTGTGACAAAACGGCACATTTTAGAGTAACCCTTTATTGTCCCCAGCATAAGGTGCACCTGTGTAATGATCATGCTGTTTAATCAGCTTCTTGATATGCCACACCTGTCAGGTGGATGGATTATCTTGGGAAAGGAGAAATGCTCACTAACAAGGATGTAAACAAATTTGTACACAATTTAAGAGGTTCTTGTGCGTATGGAACATTTCTAGGTTTTTATTTATTTCATCTCATGAAACATGGGACCAACAATTTACATGTTGCGTTTTATATTTTTGTTCAGTGTATGAAAACGTGTGTGTGTAGATACACATTGTATTCGGAAAGTATTCAGACCACTTCAGTTTCCACATTTTGTAACGTTACAGGCTCATAATGTTTTTTAGGTTTTTTTACTAATCTACACACAATACTCCATAATGACAAAGAAAAAACCGTAATTTTTTTTCCCCCAATGGAAATACCACATTTACGTAAGTATTCAGACCATTTTACTCAGTACATTGAAGTACCTTCGGCAGCGACTACAGCCTCGAGTCTTCTTTGGTATGACGCTACAAGCTTGGCACACCTGTATTTGGGGGAGATCCTCTCATTCTTCTCTGCAGATCCTCTCAAGCTCCGTCAGGTTGGATCGGGAGTGTCGCTGCACAGCTGTTTTTAAGTCTTTCCAGAGATGTTTCGATCGGGTTCAAGCCCTGGCTCTGGGACGTTCAGAAATTTGTCCCAAAACCACACCTGTGTTGTCTTGGCTGTGTGCTTCGGGTCGTTGTCCTGTTGGAAGGTGAACCTTCGCCCCAGTCTCAGGTCCTGAGCGCTCTGGAGCAGGTTTTCATCAAGGATCTCTCTGTGCTTTGCTCCATTCAACTTTCCTTTGATCCTGACTAGTCTTCCAGTCTCTGCCTCTGAAAAACATCCCCACAGCATGATGATGCTGCCACCACCACCATGCTTCACCGTAGGGATGGTGCCAGGATTCATCCAGACGTGACGCTTGGCATTCAGGCCAAATAGTTCAATCTTCGTTTCATCAGACCAGAGAATCTTGTTTCTCATTGTCAGTCCTTTTGGCAAACTGAGGAGTGGCTTCCGTCTGGCCACTCTACCATAAAGGCCTGATTGGGGGAGTGCTGCAGAGATGGTTGTCCTACTGGAAGGTTCTCCCATCTCCACAGAGGAGCTCTGTCAGAGTGACCATCGGGTTCTTGGTCACGTCCAAGAGCAGGCCCTTCTCCGCCGATTGCTCAGTTTGGCCGGGCGGCCATCTCTAGGAAGAGTCTTGGTGGTTCCAAAATTCTTCAATTTAAGAATGATGGCGGCCACTGTGTTCTTGGGGACCTTCATTGCTGCAGAAATTTTTTGATACCCTTCCCCAGATCTGTGTCTCAACAATCTTTTCTCAGAGCTGTACGGACAATTCCTTCGACCTCATGGCTTGGTTTTTGCTCTGACATGCACTGTCAACTGTGAGACCATATATAGACAGGTGTGTGCCTTTCCAAATCATGTCCAATAAATTGAATTTTCCACAGGTGGACTTCAATCAAGTTGTAGAAACATCTCAAGGATGATCAATGGGAACACAATGCACCTGAGCTCAATTTTGAGTCTCATAGCAAAGGGTCTGAATACTTATGTAATTAAGGTTTTCTGTTTTATTGTTAATATATTTGTAAAAAAAATGTCTAAACCGGTTTTTGCTTTGTCATTATGGGGTGTTGTGTGTAGATTGATGGAGGATTAAAAAAATAAAAATATATATATATATATCTTTTTTAGAATCAGTCTTTAATGTATCCACACAATACCTCATAATGTCGGTGGAATAATGTTTACAAATCAATTAAAAATGAAAAATAAGTTGGTAAAAATGTCCTCAAGAACCACAAAAAATTACGTACACCCACTGTGTGTTACTTAACATGACTTCCTCATCTCTGTTCCCCACACATGAAATTATATTTAAGGTCTCTCAGTCTAGCAGTGAATTTCAAACGGATTCAACCAAAAAAAACAGGGAGGTTTTCCAAAGCCTTGCAAAGAAGGACACCGATGGGTAAAAATGTAAAAAAATACATTGAATATCCCTTTAGAGCATGGTGAAGTCATTAATTACACTTGGTTTATCAATACACCCAGTCACTACAAAGATACAGGCGTCCTTCCTAACTCAGTTGCCAGAGAAGAAGGAAACCGCTCAGGGATTTCACCAGAGGACCAATGGTGGACTTTAAAACCGTTACATCGTTTAATGGCTGTGATGGTAGAGCTGAGGATGGATCCTCTTGAAATTCTATGATAAGACTTGAAAATGGCTGTCTTGCAATGATCAACAGCCAACTTGGCAGAGCTTGAAGGCTTTTTAAAAATCCAGGTGTGCAAAGCTCTTAGACTTACCCAAAAAGACTCGCAAGCTGTAATTGTTGCCAAAGGTGATTCTAGCATGTGTTTTACTCGGGGTTGTCAATACTTATGTAAATTCGATTTTTCAATACATTTGAAGAAATTTCCATAAACATGTTTTCACTTTGTCATTATGGGGTATTGTGTGTAGATGGCCAAGGGACTTTTTGTAAAAAAAAAAAAATTGACATTCAATTTATTTAACACAACAAAATGTGGAAAAAGTCAAGGGATATGAATACTTTCTGAAGGCACTGTATGTTTTTATTATATATATATATATATATTTTTAAATCACTAAAACCAAATCTGAACTGTGTCTAGCTCGCTAATAATCACCAAAACGGTAAGAAAATAACCTCTGGACCTCGTTGAAGACTGAATGCTTGCCCCCTTAGGGCAAAACGAATCTAATTCCTTCTGTCACACCTTGTCTTAGATGGACAGGGGTTGTATAGAGAGGTTAATATCTTCTGTGACGCAAGACTATTCCTCACTTCTGTTTTTTAGGTCATAATTTAGGTCAAATGAAGTGCGTGATTTGGACATTTTTAAACGGCTATGTAGGCTTAGGCTGTAAGACCTCTTCTCTCTCTCTAGCTTTTAGTCAAATTAGAGCTTCTTGGTTCAATTACCTTTTGTGCCAGATGTGTATAGAGTCAATGTGAGAGCCTGTTCATGACACTGTCTCTTTTAGTAATGCCATAAAAGTACTGCGCGGCTGCTACTGTTATGTAAATTGATGGTAAATTACATTCCCTGAGAGAGGGAGAAATAAAATAAATTCTCACTGATAACACTGCAACAGACAGCGGGTCTACTTCACCCGGTATAATCATAGCACACTACAAATTGGACAAATGTAAATACGTGTTTTTGTGTTTTTATAGTCTACCATGCCCTGACAAAAGGCTGGTTCAGGTATGTAAGAGCAACAACTAAGGCTCTCCACTTCCTGAAATCTCTTTGGTAATCCTTTCCACCATCATTGGAGTTCAATCTCCATTGTCATTCGCCGTGTTAATTCATTAATGCCATATTAATGTTTTGCTAATCTCTGTGTAGATGTTGTAAACCTGACTTTTAAATGACCTGAGATTAGTGTGTATATATTATTACTGTATTATAAATGTTACTGTATTTTCCCATCTTTCTCTCTGCAGATGTAGTGGCACGGTGGGAGCCATCGTGACTTGTCCTCTGGAGGTGCTGAAGACCAGGCTGCAGTCGTCAGGCCTCGCGCTCCGGCCCGTGTTCCAGGTCCAACTGGGCACGCTCAATGGTACTGGGGTCATCAGACCAGGCTCGGGCACCGTTACGCCACCTGGCCTGCTGCAGGTCTTACGGTAAGGGTTTGTCCCTCTTCTTATTCCTAGCGTGTGGCTAGTCTACTATGGGTCTTACGATAAGGGGTTGTCCCTCCTTATTATCTTGGGGCTAGTCTACTATGGGTCTTACGGTAAGGGGCTCTTATAAGTGTGGGGCTGCTGCTACAGGTCTCGTGGTAATGGTTTCACCATGTTGTGTACAGTGCTGTGAAAAAGTATTTGTCCCCTTTCTGATTTTCTATAATTTTGATACGGAATGTTATCAGATCTTCAGACAACCGCTAATATTAGATAAAGGGAACCTGAGTTTTTCAAATAACAAAAACAAATATACTTAATTAAATAAAATAAAGTTATTCAATACCAAACTCCTCAGTTTGTATTTTTTTATGGATCCCCATTAGTTCCTGCCAAGGCAGCAGCTACTCTTCCTGGGGTTTATTATGGATCCCCATGGATCCCTAAGAGTTCTTCCTGGGGTTTATTATGGATCCCCATTAGTTCCTGCCAAGTCAGCAGCTACTCTTCCTGGGGTTTATTATGGATCCCCATTAGTTCCTGCCAAGGCAGCAGCTACTCTTCCTGGGGTCCGGCAGAATTAAAACAGTTATACAATTTTAAATTTAAAAAACATTACAATACAAGCGTTACAGAATTCACAACACACTGTGTCCCCTTGGACCCCTGCTCAACTACCTACAACACAAAATCCATGTGTGTGTATAGTGTGTGTGTATGTGTTTGTTCCTATGTTTGTGTTGCTTCACACTCCCCACTGTACAATAAGGCTTGCATCAGTTATCTGATGTGGAATAGAGTTCCATGTAGTCATGTCTTTATGTAGTTTCTGTGCGCCTCCCATAGTCTGTTCTGGACTTGGGGACTGTGAAGAGACCTTTGGTGGCATGTCTTGTGTGGTATGCACAGGTGTTTGAGCTGTGTGCTAGTCGTGTAAACAGACTGCACGGTACTTTCAACATGTCAATACCTTTTACACATATAAGTAGTGATGAAGTCAATCTCTCCTCTACTTTGAGCCAGGAGAGATTGACATGCATATGATGAATTTTTAGCTCTCTGTGTACATCCAAGGCCCAGACGTGCTGCCCTGTTCTGAGCCAATTGCAATTTTCCTAAGTCCCTCTTTGTGGCACCTGACCACACGACTGAACATTAACCCAGGTGTGATAACTAGGGTCTGTAGGACCTGCCTTAGGTTGAGGTTTAGGATTTAGTAAATGATTTGTCCCAAATACTATGCTTTTAGTTTTTTAATATTTAGGACTAACTTATTCCTTGCCACCCGTTCTGAAAGTATCTGCATCTCTTTAAGTATTGGAGTCATTTCAGTTGCTGTAGTGGCTGATGTGTATAATGAGTCATGCCAGTGGCATGTCGTTAAAGATTGAAAAAAGGAAGGGGCCTAGACAGCTGCCCTGGGGAATTCCTGATTCTACCTGGATTATGTTTGAGGCTTCCATTAAAAAACACCCTCTGTGTTCTGTTAGACAGGCAACACTTTATCCACAGTATAGCAGGGGGTGTAAAGGCATAACACATCAGTTTTACCAGCAGCAGGCTGATCGATAATGTCACAATAATGTCGGAAAAAAGACTGACGTCTAACAAAACAGCCTCCCACAATCTTTTTATCAGCAACTTCTTTCAGCCAATCATCAGTTATTTGTGTAAGTGCTGTGTTTGTTGAATGTCCTTCCCTTATAAGCATGCTGAAAGTCTGTTGATTTGTTTACTGTAAAATAATGTTGTATCTGGTCAAACACCCAAAACATTTTGGGCTGTTTGAGCCAGTAAAGGGGCTTTACTATTCTTAGGTAGTGACTTTTGCTTCCCCCCCATGATTGGGGGGGCACACTTTCTAGTAGGCTAGGATTGAAAAGCAGGCTAACGGGAGTGGCAATATCATCCCCAATATCATCCTCAGTCATTTTCCATCCAAGTTGTCAGACCCCGGGGGCTTGTCATTGTTGATAGACAATACTTTTTTCACCCCTTCCACACTCACTTTACGGAATTTGAAATTACAATTCTTGTTTTTAATAATTTAGTGAGATATACTTGGATGTGTAGTGTCAGCATTTGTTGCTTGCATATCATGCCTAAGTTTGCTAATCTTGCCAATTACTTTAAGGAATATTTAAATATCTGTCGGTATTCAGTTTAGTCACACGATATCTCTATTTGCAGTACGTTTGCCAATTGGTTGTGCAACCAGACTTATTTGCCAATCCTTTTTCCTCATCAATCCACTCGGATTTAAGTTTTCAGTAATTTTCTTAATGGGTGCATGCTTATTAGTAACTGGAATAAGCAATTTCATAATGTGTTAACACATTGATCTTAACTTCTTATGGCTGCAATCCCATTAACGGGATCATTTTCATCAACAACCGCTGAATTGCATAGTGCCACATTCAAATAATATTATAAAAAATATTTACATTCATGAAATCACAAGTGCAATATAGCAAAACATAGTTTAGCCTTTTGTTAATCCACCTGTCGTGTCAGATTTTGAAAATATGCTTTACAGCGAAAGCAATCCAAACGTTTGTGTAAGTTCATCGATCGCTCGACAAAACATTATGTACACCTAGCATCAAGTAGCTTGGTCACGAAAATCAGAAAAGCAATCAAATTAATCGTTAACCTTTGATCTTCGGATATTTTCACTCATGACACTCCCAGTTAGACAACAAATGTTCATTTTGTTCCATAAAGATTATTTGTATATCCAAAATACCTCCGTTTGTTTGGCGCATTATGTTCAGAAATCCACAGGAAAGAGCGGTCACGACAACGCAGACAAATTCCAAATACTATCCATAATGTCCACAGAAACATGTCAAACGTTTTTTATAATCAATCCTCAGGTTGTTTTTAAAATATATAATTGATAATATATCAACCACAACTGTCTTTCAGTAGGAGAGGGAAAGGCAATGGCTGCCCAAACTCTGTTGCGCATAGAAAACGCTGCTGGCACCCGGCCAGATAATGACTCGATGTTATCTTTCTCGCTCATTTTTTCAAAATAAAAGACTGAAACTATGTCTGAAGACTGTTGACACCTTGAGGAAGCGATAGGAAAAGGAATCTGGTTGAAATCCCTTTAAATGGAGCAAAGGCAGGCTATGGAACATGGAGTTTTCAAAATAGAAGCCACTTTCTGGTTTGATTTCCCTCAGTGTTTCGCCTGCAATATCAGTTATGGCACACTCACAGACAATATTTTTGACAGTTTTGGAAACTTTAGAGTTTTCTATCCAATACTAATAATAATATACATATATTAGCAACTGAGACTGAGGAGAAGGCCGTTTACTTTGGGCAACTTATTAATCCAAGCTACTCAATACTGCCCCCCCAGCCATACGAAGATCCATCCTCATTACACACCACAGACCAACACATTCTTTACACCAAACAACATAGGAATCACTACAACACGTATTGTATGACCTCTTATACACTGTGTTAGGCCCAGCCTTTGGAACTATGGTTTTCCTCGATACGGCTACTATATTGTGATCACTACATCCAATGGATCTGGATACTGCTTTAAAGCACATTTCTGCAGCATTAGTAAAGATGTAATCAATCCATGTTGATGATTTCATTCCTCTGCTGTTTGTTGCTACTCTGGTAGGTTGACTGATAACCTGAACCAGGTTGCAGGCACTGGTTACAGTTTGAAGCTTTGTCTTGAGTGGGCAGCCTGATGAAAGCTATTTCATATTTAAATCCCCTAGAAAATATACCTCCTCTATTGGTATCACATACATTATCAAGCATTTCACACATATTATCCAGATACTGACTGTTAACACTTGGTGGTCTATAGCAGATTCCCACCAGAATGGTCTTTTAGGTGAGGCAGAGTAACCTGTAGCCATATTACTTCAACAGTATTTAACATGAGATCCTCTCATCTTTACAGGAATGTGGATCTGAATATAAACAGCAACTTGTTGTGACATCTTTAGCTGCAATGACTCCAACCAAACGCTTCCTGTAGTTGTTGATCAGTCTCTCACATCACTGTGGAGGAAGTTTGGCCCACTCTTCCTGTAGTTGTTGATCAGTCTCTCACATCACTGTGGAGGAAGTTTGGCCCACTCTTCCTGTAGTTGTTGATCAGTCTCTCACATCACTGTGGAGGATGTTTGGCCCACTCTTCCTGTAGTTGTTGATCAGTCTCTCACATCACTGTGGAGGAAGTTTGGCCCACTCTTCCTGTAGTTGTTGATCAGCCTCTCACATCACTGTGGAGGAAGTTTGGCCCACTCTTCCTGTAGTTGTTGATCAGTCTCTCACATCACTGTGGAGGAAGTTTGGCCCACTCTTCCTGTAGTTGTTGATCAGTCTCTCACATCACTGTGGAGGAAGTTTGGCCCACTCTTCCACACACAACTGATTTAACTCAGAGACATTTGTGGGTTTTCAATCATGAGCTGCTCCTTTCAAGTCCTGCCACAACATCTCAATTGTAATTAGGTCTGGTCTTTGACTGGGCCATTCCAAAACGTAAAAATGTGTTGCTTTTTAACCATTTCCATGTAGACTTGATTGTGTGTTTTGGATCATTGTCTTGCTGCAGAATGTAGCCTTCGGGATCTGTGGTTGTGCCAGGCCACCCACTGGGCTGCCAGGCCACAAGGAATTACTAGGCTAAGAATGTTTTGTCCTATGGTCCCTGGTCAGAAATAGTGTACTGTAGGGCATAGGGTGCAATTTGGGATGCTGCTCTAGTTGTGTGAATAGGCCTGTGTCTTTACTCTACCACTCCGTCTAAATAGGAGGAAACGAGCCCGCCTCCACCCTGTCTGACGAGGGCCCGCCTCCACCCTGTCTGACGAGGGCCCGCCTCCACCCTGTCTGACGAGGGCCATTACTGTTATCCTGTTTTATACACAAAAACTAGAGACTAAAGATAGAGCTATCTTGTTCTAATCTAAGAGCTGTTTGCCAGCTGTGGGGAACGCACGCACACGCACTGACGCACAGTGCAGCGAGGACACTTATGTAAGTGCTGATGCCACCTGTGGAAATGTCCCTCACCCCCGAGGCCCAGGGAGGGTTGCCTCCGACCGCAGACTGGGTGAGAGTGATGGCGTGACTGTGCCTCTGCCAAATTGAACACGAGGAGGAAGCCGTGCCGACTGACATCCCGAAATGTGGTCTGTGGTTTCTCATGTTTCTCGCCTCAAGGGTTTAGTGCCCGGAGGCCTTTTGCTGAATGTGACTGAACCAGTCTGGACTGGACTCAGCTGAATGGTTCAGAGGGGAATGGCTCAAATAGTATTGTCAACCTGTTCACCCCAGTGCAGTTTAAAAAAAAAAAATCCTTTGAAACTGACCAACAATGGCATTTTGGAGGTGAGCCATTGTAATTCTAAGTGATTCTACAACCTTCAAGCATCCATTTGAGTTAATTTCACCAATAATTGTTGTGAATGAAACTCTTCTCTCCAAAATCCTTGTTTATCCAGTGTTGTCTGTTGTAACAGTAGAAGGTTGCGGCTCATTTCCAAACGCCGTTGTTGGTCAGTTTTAAAGGTAAAATGTTAAAACTCTTCAAACTCTGTAAATCCATAACATGTTATGAATAAACAGGATAACTTTTAAAATCCTTTATTTACTTGGCCTGAAGGGTGTTTTTATTTTATTTTTAATCTATTTGAACAAAATGACATCGTTACAGTGTGGGAAAACAACCGGTGGGATTAATCGTGTCCTTTTTCAAATAAATAATAAATAAATACAAATCTGCCTTTACAGCAGAGTGCAGGACGAATACATCAGTCCTGTTGTGTCCCTGTGTCTACTCACCTGGCCTATTTGTCTGCCCACCTGGCCTATTTGTCTGCTCACCTGGCCTATTTGTCTACTCACCTGGTCTATTTGTCTACTCACCTGGCCTATTTGTCTACTCACCTGGCCTATTTGTCTACTCACCTGGCCTATTTGTCTACTCACCTGGTCTATTTGTCTACTCACCTGGCCTATTTGTCTGCTCACCTGGCCTATTTGTCTGCTCACCTGGCCTATTTGTCTACTCACCTGGCCTATTTGTCTGCTCACCTGGCCTATTTGTCTGCTCACCTGGCCTATTTGTCTACTCACCTGGCCTATTTGTCTACTCACCTGGCCTATTTGTCTGCTCACCTGGCCTATTTGTCTGCTCACCTGGCCTATTTGTCTGCTCACCTGGCCTATTTGTCTGCTCACCTGGCCTATTTGTCTGCTCACCTGGCCTATTTGTCTACTCACCTGGCCTATTTGTCTGCTACGGGACTAAGTGTGTGTATGTGTGTGTTTTTTTTAATTTTATTTTTTTATTTAACCTTTATTTAACCAGGTAGGCAAGTTGAGAACAAGTTCTCATTTACAATTGCGACCTGGTGTGTGTGTGTGTGTAAAGTCAATCCCACAGAGGCGACGGAGTTCACAGTGCATCTCCAGTTTCAAAGGGTATACTGGGTTGAGAGTAGGGTCTTGGCCAAAACCATAGTCCTGTGATATGGAGGGGGGGGGGAAATGTCAAATCACGATTAATTAACTGAATTATCACTAACGATTCAATTTAACAATATACCCATGGCAGTACATGCTGTGTTGCCAATGCAGACGTCAGATTACGACTTGCGGAGTGACCGTACAGCATCCTGAACCCTACCACAGTTGTCCCTACTACTGAATCCACATCCTAAATAGATGTTCTTGTCATTCAAACATAACATTTAAAAAAAAAGTGTGTATATTCAATTAACTGGTCTGTTTTTCTTCCCATTTCTAGGTCAATTCTAGAAAAAGAGGGACCAAGGTCGCTTTTCCGGGGACTGGGTCCCAATCTTGTTGGGGTGGCCCCTTCAAGGTAAGCCTGCTAAATGAGACACGGACTGCATTTGAAAGGGTGGATTCGTTTTGGTGTAAGTAATGTTTGGGTGTGGATGTGTTTTTGTATGTCCACACCCTTAACAGCCTACACACTCACCCTTTTATCATGTCATTACCAAGGACCGGCTTTTAGACTGCAACATGTTATTACTGCTGTGTTGTTGAATTAAGACATACGAGGACAGAACGGTGGGGTGGGGTGAGGGAGGACGGAACGGCGGGGTGGGGTGAGGGAGGACGGAACGGGCGGGGTGGGGTGAGGGAGGACGGAACGGCGGGGTGGGGTGAGGTGAGGGAGGACGGAACGGCGGGGTGGGGTGAGGTGAGGGAGGACGGAACGGCGGGGTGGGGTGAGGTGAGGGAGGACGGAACGGCGGGGTGGGGTGAGGTGAGGGAGGACGGAACGGGGGGGTGAGGGAGGGAGGACGGAACGGCGGGGTGGGGTGAGGGAGGACGGAACGGGCGGGGTGAGGAGGGAGGACGGAACGGCGGGGTGAGGGAGGGAGGGAGGACGGAGGGGTGGGGTGAGGGAGGACGGAACGGCGGGGTGAGGGAGGGAGGACGGAACGGCGGGGGGGGGGAGGTGAGGGAGGGAGGGAGGGAGGAAGGACCGGCGGGGTGGGGTGAGGAAGGGAGGACGGACCGGCGGGGTGGGTGAGGGAGGACGGGGTGAGGGAGGGAGGACGGGGTACAGAGTGGCGGGGTGAGGGTAGACGGGGCGAGGGAGGACGGCGGGGCGAGGGAGGACGGGGGCGAGGAAGGACAGAGCGGCGGGGTGAGGGAGGGAGGACGGAACGGCGGGGTGGGGGAGGTGAGGGAGGGAGGGAGGAAGGACCGGCGGGGTGGGGTGAGGAAGGGAGGACGGACCGGCGGGGTGGGTGAGGGAGGACGGGGTGAGGGAGGGAGGACGGGGTACAGAGTGGCGGGGTGAGGGAGGACGGGGCGAGGGAGGACGGCGGGGCGAGGGAGGACGGGGGGCGAGGGAGGACGGAGCGGCGGGGTGGGGTGAGGGAGGACGGAACGGCGGGGTGAGGGAGGGAGGACGGAACGGCGGGGTGGGGGGAGGTGAGGGAGGGAGGGAGGAAGGACCGGTGGGGTGAGGAAGGGAGGACGGACCGGCGGGGTGGGTGAGGGAGGACGGGGTGAGGGAGGGAGGACGGGGTACAGAGTGGCGGGGTGAGGGAGGACGGGGCGAGGGAGGACGGCGGGGCGAGGGAGGACGGGGGGCGAGGGAGGACGGAGCGGCGGGGTGAGGGAGGAGGAGGACGGAGCGGCGGGGTGAGGGAGGACGGAGCGGCGGGGTGAGGGAGGACGGGGCGGCGGGGTGAGGGAGGACGGGGCGGCGGG
This sequence comes from Oncorhynchus nerka, assembly GCF_034236695.1. Taxonomy (NCBI): domain Eukaryota; kingdom Metazoa; phylum Chordata; class Actinopteri; order Salmoniformes; family Salmonidae; genus Oncorhynchus; species Oncorhynchus nerka. Next base: position 88,997,850 of record NC_088402.1, on the reverse strand, counting down.
GTGAGGGAGGACGGAGCGGCGGGGTGAGGGAGGACGGAGCGGCGGGGTGAGGGAGGACGGAGCGGCGGGGTGAGGGAGGACGGAGCGGCGGGGTGAGGGAGGACGGCCTTATTCTAAAATGTATTAAATTGTTTTTTCCCCCCATCATCAATCTACACACAATACCCCATAATGACAAAGCAAACACAGGTTTTTAGAAATGTTTGCAAATGTATTTAAAGTAAACAACTGAAAAATGACATTTACAAAAGTATTCGGACCTTTTGCTCTGTGCTTTGCTGAAGCTCCTTTGGCAGCGATTACAGCCGCTAGTCTACAGAATGTGGTGAAGGTGAAGGGGTCTGAATACAGCCGCTAGTCTACAGAATGTGGTGAAGGTGAAGGGGTCTGAATACAGCCGCTAGTCTACAGAATGTGGTGAAGGTGAAGGGGTCTGAATACAGCCGCTAGTCTACAGAATGTGGTGAAGGTGAAGGGGTCTGAATATAGCCGCTAGTCTACAGAATGTGGTGAAGGTGAAGGGGTCTGAATACAGCCGCTAGTCTACAGAATGTGGTGAAGGTGAAGGGGTCTGAATACAGGCGCTAGTCTACAGAATGTGGTGAAGGTGAAGGGGTCTGAATACTTGCCGACTGCACCGTATTACAGTCCTCACTAAGGGGTTTGTCTGTCCCCCTCTCTCTACATTATACCATCGCCCAACTTACAGGCGCTGCCATTCAGATAGATAAGACATGTTTACACTCCTTGGGTTTGTACAGTAATGTAGTATCCATCCTCAGTAAGCAGGGTGGGAATGGGGGGGTGTCACTCTGGAAACTCACCAACGTACCGCCAAAATGATTTCACTCCCAGAAATAGTTAGCATGGGGGTGGGTCAGCTGGCCCCACGCTGTCAGCCAGCTGACCCGCCCCCATGCTATCAGCCAGCTGACCCGCCCCCATGCTATCAGCCAGCTGACCCATGCTATCAGCCAGCTGACCCATGCTATCAGCCAGCTGACCCATGCTATCAGCCAGCTGACCCGCCCCCATGCGATCAGCCAGCTGACCCGCCCACATGCGATCAGCCAGCTGACCCGCCCCCATGCTATCAGCCAGCTGACCCGCCCCCATCAGCCAGCTGACCCGCCCCCATGCTATCAGCCAGCTTCCAAACCCTGCCTGGCATTCAGAATGAGAATAGCACTAGTCCAGACCCATCTCTCTCTCTCTCGACCACACCCGTGGCCTGCCTCTGTGCTTATTCAACCCATTCTGCTGCTGCCTGTGACACACACTGTATGGGACGGACTGTTCCAGAAGCATAGCAGACTGGCCTGGACAGGACACACGTGGCACGCTTTGCTGGCTCTGTCAAAGGCTGCTGCTACTGCTTCACAGGTTTCGAGCAGCACCTGGCCGTGTGATGTTACATAAAGGCACGCTGACGTTTTATAAAACACAGTGAAAGATGGACACCCACTTACTGAGAAAGATACGTTTGTTTAAACATTTTAAAGAGGGAATCTGATTTCTCACCCTTATCTTTTTTTTTTTTTTTGTCTTCTGTCTTTTTCTTGTAGAGCTATTTATTTTGCTGCCTACAAGAAGTCTAAGGAGACGTTCAATGGCTTCTTCGTCCCCAACAGTGGAGTGGTGCACATGTCCTCAGCTGGCTGTGCAGGTGAGACCGTCTGAAGCAAACCACGGCGACCCCAGCGTAAGGGGGACGGCGACCCCAGCGTCTGTGGGAGCACTCTACCCTCATTCTATATGAAACACAAAGCAATAGAGCCAAAGCAATGAGCTCCTGAGTTGGGAAAATCTTGTGCAATACACCGAAGCATGTCTTGTATTCAAGATCCTAAATGGCCTGGCTCCTCCCCCTCCACTCAGTATTTTTGTTAAACAAACAAAACAAAAAACTATGGCAGTAGATCCACTAGGTCTGCCATGAGGTGTCTGTATAGTTCCCTTAAGGAAAAGCACCTTTAGTAAATGTGCTTTCTCTGTGAGAGCTTCTCATGTCTGGAATACACTGCCTTCAGACACATATAACTGCACCACCTATCACACTTTCACAAAATGCATGAAGACCTGGCTAAATGTCAATCAGATTTGTGAACATGGTCCCTAGCTGTGTGTTGCCGCTTTCCATGTTTTCTGTTGTCTGTGAGGTGTGGAAACACTTTGTTGCTTTTATGAATTTTGTCTTGCTGCTTTTTGTCCTATGTTGCTCTGTCTGTATGCTACGTCTTGCCTGTTCTATGTTGCTCTGTCTGTATTCTATGTCTTGCTTGTCCTATGTTGCTCTGTCTGTATTCTACGTCTTGCCTGTTCTATGTTGCTCTGTCTGTATTCTACGTCTTGCCTGTTCTATGTTGCTCTGTCTGTATTCTACGTCTTGCCTGTTCTATGTTGCTCTGTCTGTATTCTACGTCTTGCCTGTTCTATGTTGCTCTGTCTGTATTCTATGTCTTGCTTGTCCTATGTTGCTCTGTCTGTATTCTACGTCTTGCCTGTTCTATGTTGCTCTGTCTGTATTCTATGTCTTGCTTGTCCTATGTTGCTCTGTCTGTATTCTACGTCTTGCTTGTCCTATGTTGCTCTACGTGTGCTCACTGCTCAATGATTGTCTATATTGTAATTGTTTTTAATAACCTGCCCAGGGACTGCGGTTGAAAATTAGCCGGCTGGCTAAAACCGGCACTTTACTGAAACGTTGATTAATGTGCACTGTCCCTGTAAAAAAAAAAAAAACTAAATAAACATGTAGGTTCTAAGCCTGCTGGGTAAACCATGTAGGTTCTAAGCCTGCTGGGTAAACCATGTAGGTTCTAAGCCTGCTGGGTAAACCATGTAGGTTCTAAGCCTGCTGGGTAAACCATGTAGGTTCTAATCCTGCTGGGTAAACCATGTAGGTTCTAAGCCTGCTGGGTAAACCATGTAGGTTATATGCCTGCTGGGTAAACCATGTAGGTTCTAAGCCTGCTGGGTAAACCATGTAGGTTCTAAGCCTGCTGGGTAAACCATGTAGGTTCTAAGCCTGCTGGGTAAACCATGTAGGTTCTATGCCTGCTGGGTAAACCTTGCAGGTTCTATGCCTGCTGGGTAAACCTTGCAGGTTCTATGCCTGCTGGGTAAACCATGCAGGTTCTAAGCCTGCTGGGTAAACCATGTAGGTTCTAAGCCTGCTGGGTAAACCATGTAGGTTCTAATCCTGCTGGGTAAACCATGTAGGTTCTAAGCCTGCTGGGTAAACCATGTAGGTTATATGCCTGCTGGGTAAACCATGTAGGTTCTAAGCCTGCTGGGTAAACCATGTAGGTTCTAAGCCTGCTGGGTAAACCATGTAGGTTCTAAGCCTGCTGGGTAAACCATGTAGGTTCTAAGCCTGCTGGGTAAACCATGTAGGTTCTAAGCCTGCTGGGTAAACCATGTAGGTTCTATGCCTGCTGGGTAAACCATGTAGGTTCTAATCCTGCTGGGTAAACCATGTAGGTTCTAATCCTGCTGGGTAAACCATGTAGGTTCTAATCCTGCTGGGTAAACCATGTAGGTTCTAATCCTGCTGGGTAAACCATGTAGGTTCTAATCCTGCTGGGTAAACCATGTAGGTTCTAATCCTGCTGGGTAAACCATGTAGGTTTTAAGCCTGCTGGGTAAACCATGTAGGTTCTATGCCTGCTGGGTAAACCATGTAGGTTCTATGCCTGCTGGGTAAACCATGTAGGTTCTATGCCTGCTGGGTAAACCATGTAGGTTCTATGCCTGCTGGGTAAACCATGTGGGTAAACCATGTAGGTTCTAATCCTGCTGGGTAAACCATGTAGGTTCTAATCCTGCTGGGTAAACCATGTAGGTTTTAATCCTGCTGGGTAAACCATGTAGGTTCTAAGCCTGCTGGGTAAACCATGTAGGTTCTAAGCCTGCTGGGTAAACCATGTAGGTTCTATGCCTGCTGGGTAAACCATGCAGGTTCTATGCCTGCTGGGTAAACCATGCAGGTTCTATGCCTGCTGGGTAAACCATGTAGGTTCTATGCCTGCTGGGTAAACCATGCAGGTTCTAATCCTGCTGGGTAAACCATGTAGGTTCTAAGCCTGCTGGGTAAACCATGTAGGTTCTATGCCTGCTGGGTAAGCCATGTAGGTTCTATGCCTGCTGGGTAAACTATGCAGGTTCTATGCCTGCTGGGTAAACCATGTAGGTTCTATGCCTGCTGGGTAAACCATGTAGGTTCTAAGCCTGCTGGGTAAACCATGTAGGTTCTAAGCCTGCTGGGTAAACCATGTAGGTTCTATGCCTGCTGGGTAAACCATGTAGGTTCTAAGCCTGCTGGGTAAACAACAGTTTTTGTTGCGCCCAAATGTGGCGATTTTCTTTTTTTTGTTTGTTGCCATTTTGTCCACTAAAATGTGTGTGTATATATATATATATATATATATATATATATATATATATATACACATATTTATTATATAACTCTATAACTATGTGTTGTATAATGATTGAATTTCTGCTCTGTCAGGAATCCTGGAGGATTTGCCCTTCCTGGCCTTCTGTTCTTTCCCTGAACTCCCATCCAGAGATATAAAATGAACTCTGTCCCTTTCTCTTGCTCCATCCAGTGATACGACACAACTCTCTGTTTCTACTTCCTGTTTCAGCCTTTGTTACAAACTCCCTCATGAACCCCGTCTGGATGGTTAAGACCAGGATGCAGCTGGAGAGGAAGTATGTACATTTATATTATTCAACCGTTGTTTAATTTTACTTTTATTAAGTCTCTTTTTTAAAAGTTTTTTACAGGCTTTAAATGCAGACATATTTTAGATACTAGTTTTGTACTAATGGAGTCAGAACATTCATTAAAGCGTTTCTGTAGGTAGTGTGTAATTACAGTTCTGTCACCACCACCATTTTAATGTGATCTTTGACGGGCCCCCATCTTGGCTGCTGTCCTGTCCTTGGGTTACGCAGTGTGCGTGGTGTAATGTGACCGGGCAGATCCATAAATACCCTAGCTGCTGACGCATTAGGCTGCGTTGGAGGAAGAGGCTATATTTACACAGAATCTGTATCCCAAATGGCGCCCTATATAGGGACACTACTTTTGACCAGAAACGTGTTCCAAAGTAGTGACCCTATGTAGGAAATGAGGTGGCGTTTGGAACGCATGGAGCAATAGAACTATGTGAGGTCACCGTTACGGGGACACGCATGTCTGGTGACCTAGTGTCCTATTTACCCTGCAGACCTGTTCATATAGGTAGTCACTCAAACTATAGTTAACTAGTGGGGATTGGGGGGGGGGGGGTTATTTGGTAGATGGAAAAATAGGAATATTTATTTATTTATATATATTTAAATTGTGTATATATTTAAATTGTATATATATACACAATTTAAATATATACAATTTAAATATATATCATGCTAAATGTACATTTCATAAAGTAAAAAAAAAAAAAAGTTTTTAAGTAACAGTGGACATTACAATACAGGATGTCTCTTGATTATTTGTCACAAGACTGGAGTGTGAGGTATGACACTTGATCTGCTTGAGGTTGTGTTGTTTACTGGCTATTGTGCCCCTGACACCTCTGTTCTTGGTCATCTGCGTTAGGGCACACCTTCACAAAAAAATATAGCAAAACCATTCTTATAGAACAAGTTCAAATAGTAGGTTACCACCCACAAAATGACGTTCCTGCAGGAAAATGTTTTTCTGATCCAATTTAACCTCTTCTCTAAATCTTCTGCCAAAAACATCCTTTTTTGAAACCTGCTGATGTAGTTTTTTTTTTTTTTGGATCAATACTGACCGTCTTTTCCTCCAGGGTACGAGGGGAGAAGAAGACGAACGCGCTGCAGTGTGCCCGCTACGTTTACAAGACCGAGGGCATGAGAGGTTTCTACCGGGGTCTGACGGCGTCCTACGCTGGCATCTCCGAGACCATGATCTGTTTCCTCATCTACGAGACGCTGAAGAAACGCCTGAACGAAGCGCGCTTCACGTCGCCGAACAGCGAAACGGAAAAAGGGGCGTCGGATTTCCTAGGCCTGATGATGGCGGCTGCCTTCGCTAAGGGTTGTGCTTCCTGCATAGCCTACCCACACGGTAAGCATGGGGATTCATGGGTAGGAATCAAATAAATGCTACGGTATTAACTTGTCATACCACACCTCAAACTACAACAACACACATTGACGTAAGAGGCAAAACAGCTTTTAACTTCTTGCGGCGAGCCATCCCGGATCCGGGATCGTGAATACAGCCTCAAGCTCATTACCATAACGCAACGTTAACTATTCATGAAAATCGCAAATGAAATGAAATCAATATACTAGCTCTCAAGCTTAGCCTTTTGTTAACAACACTGTCATCTCAGATTTTCAAAAATATGCTTCTCAACCATAGCAAAACTAGCATTTGTGTAACAGTATTGATAGCTATTGATAGCTAGCATTAGCATTTAGCGTTAGCATTCAGCAGGCAACATTTTCACAAAAACCAGAAAACCATTCAAATAAAATAATTTACCTTTGAAGAACTTCGGATGTTTTTAATGAGGAGACTCAGTTAGATAGCAAATGTTCAGTTTTTCCTGAAAGATTATTTGTGCAGGAGAAATCGGTCCTGTTTTCTGCGTCATGTTTAGCTACCAAAAAAAAACGAAAATTTGTTCGTCAAAACGCCAAACTTTTTCCCAAATTAACTCCATAATATCGACTGAAACATGGTAAACGTTGTTTAGAATCAATCCTCAACGTGTTTTTCACATATCTCTTCGATGATATATCGTTCGTGGAAGTGTGCTTTCCCCTCTGAATCCCATGGGAAAATGCCTGCCGCTGAAGTTTACGCACCAATTTAGACAAAGGACACCGGGCGGACCCCTGGCAAATGTAGTCTCTTATGGCCAATCTTCCAATGATATGCCTACAAATACGTCACAATGCTGCAGACACCTTGGATGAACGGCAGAGAGCTTATGCTCGTTCATGGCACATTCACAGCCATATAAGGAGACGATGGAAAACAGAGCCTCAAAAATTCTGCTCATTTCCTGTTTGAGGTTACATCTTGGTTTCGCCTGTAGCATGAGTTCTATGGCACTCACAGATAATATCTTTGCAGTTCTGGAAACGTCAGTGTTTTCTTTCCAAAGCTGCCAATTATATGCATAGTCGAGCATCTTTTCGTGACAAAATATTGCGCTTAAAACGGGCATGTTTTTTTATCCAATAATGACATAGCGCCCCCATAGGTTGAAGAGGTTAATTGACGATGGCCCGATCTACAACTGTCTCCTGTACAGTAGCACAGCATACACCCATGACTCAATGTTAACTTGAGTGAGAAGCCTTTAGTAGAAACTCAACACACATCCTTCCGTCTTTAGTCAAAATACTCTGTAAACCGCATTCAAAATCACCTTTTTAATTCTAATTCATCTTAATTTCTCCCCTTCTCCCTCTCTCTCTCTGTAGCACAGCATACACCCATGACTCAATGTTAACTTGAGTGAGAAGCCTTTAGTAAAACTCAACATCTGGGATTATGTTGAGTTCGTATCTGGGATTCCGTCTTTAGTCAAAATACTCTGTAAACCGCATTCAAAATTACCTTTTTAATTCTAATTCATCTTAATTTCTCTCCTCTCTCTCTCTGCGTCTCTTCCATTCGTCAGAGGTGATTCGGACAAGGCTGCGAGAAGAGGGCAGCAAATATCAGTACTTCTTCCAGACAGCCCGGTTGGTGGCAGTGGAGGAGGGCTACGCTGCGTTTTACAGAGGACTCATTCCTCAGCTTATCAGACAGATCCCCAACACAGCCATCGTCCTCTCCACCTACGAACTCATTGTCCACCTGATGGGAGACTCCTCGCAGTAATCGATAACAACAACAATGACGACGACAACAACATGGTAGCTAAGGAAAAGACCAGTTTTGGTCGGCCCATCCTAGATGGAAGGGCAACACAATGTAGTTATATCCCAAGGCACATTGGGCAAGAAAAAGACAATTGTGAAATTGCAGAATTTCTGTTTTGTTGGAAAAGACTGGTTTAGAGACTGTTGGTTTCTCTTGAGGGAATTTGAAGGCAGGTTTTACTGTTATCCAATGAACTGTAACTGATTTTTAGGATACATCCTAAATAGCAAACTATCCCCTATTTAGTGCACTACTTTTGACCAGGGTCCATAGGGCTCTGGTCAAACGTAGTGCACTTTATAAAGGGGCCATTTTGGACTCTATAATAAAACTTTTTTTTTTTTTTTTTCATTGAAGCATGTTATTTAGAAGTTGTTCAGAAGAATTTAAACTCCTCTAAGAATTGTGGTACTACTGACAGGACAACTCTAGCCTGAGTCCCAGATCTGTTTGTGTTGTATCGCCAACTCCATTGCTGTCATGAGTTGAGTTGGCAAGACGGCACAAACGTATCTGGGATTCAGGTAGGACCATATGAGAATAACTGTAGTTGTTTTCATACAAGATAAAGGGGTCATCTGAATAGAAGAGTATTGTTTTAAATTGGAACTAAATTATTTTGTATTGTTTTGTTATTATGTTGTCTGACTTTCTCTGATGCTTATAAATGTTGAATGTCCAAAAGATCAGTCAAGGTCTTGGGCTACAGGTTATATAATTTTATGCTAATTAAGGAAGATCAAGGCATAGCTAGAATTGTTCCTTGCAAGCCACCACACACCATCCATCATGATAGTTCCTGCTTATTCATTTACTACCATAGTGATTTTTGAAGTGTAATTTTTAATTATTTTCCATGACAAATACAGGTTAATTTATATATTGTGTTAGAGAACATAATCGTCTTTTTTTTTTCTTTTTTACACTATAATGACAACGAAAAAGCTTATTTGACCAGTGGCTCAATAAAATTCGGCTTAAGTGTTCGGTTCATTGTTTTTGAATGGTGTAAAACTACAGTAATCTGGTTGAGAAAGATGGACTGAACTAGTGGTGTTAAGATTTCACTTGGTGGTTTACTGTAAAGGTGCTGACTATGTTAACTGGGTTTCCTCACAAATCAAACCACACTTACATAAATTATTTTCACTTGATTGAACCACTATGCCTGATTGAGATTATTACATTACTGTACTTTGAAGGGTACATATTAGCGATTGTCTATTCATCTTTATCTAGTAAAATACTGTAAAGTAGTACATTTAGTGGATTTGGAATGCAATCCCATGGGTTTGTATCCAGTCTTAACATTTTAATTGTGATTATAATAAACTGTATCAGTACTTATCACTATTTATACAGTGAATGAATGAAAAATGTTTTCATGTCAAATTGCCAATTGGCAACCCATCATTTATGGGATGAATTGACACAAACAAACTTTACAATTCACGGAGGTAATTTGGTTGATAATTTTTCTTCCGGGTGTTCTCTGCAGGGTGCATTGCATAAAGAGTGAACAAATGCAATACATAATAGTAAATAAGGTTATCAAAACTAATTATATCACCTAGAGCGGTAAAATAATATAACCTCGGCAAAAATGGAAATGTCCTCTGTTTAATTTCAGGAAACTTAACGTGTGTAAATATGTGTATCAACAAAAGACACAAACTGAACCAGTTCCACAGATATGTGACCAACAGAAATTGAATAATGTGTCCCTGAACGAAGTGGGGGTCAAGATCAAAAGTAACAGTCAGTATCTGGTGTGGCCACCAGCTGCATTAAGTGTTGCAGTGCATCTCCTCATGGACTGTACCAGATTTTCCAGTTCTTGCTGTGAGATGTTACCCCACTCTTCCACCAAGGCACCTGCAAGTTCTCAGACATTTCTGTGGGGAATGGCCATAGCCCTCACTCTCCGATCCAACAGGTCCCAGATGTCCTCAATGGGATTGAGATCTTCGCTGGCCATGGCAGAACTCTGACATTCCTGTGTTGCAGGAAATCACGCACAGAACGAGCAGTATGGCTGGGGGCATTGTCATGCTGGTCATGCATGTCAGGATGAGCCTGCAGGAAGGGAACCACATGAGGGTGGAGGATGTCTTCCCTGTAACGCACAGCGTTGAGATTGCCTGCAATGACAACACGCTCAGTCCGATGCTGTGACACACCGCCCCAGACCATGACGGACCCTCCACCTCCAAATCGATCCCGCTCCAGAATACAGGCCTCGGTGTAACGCTCATTCCTTCGACGATAAATGTGAATCCGACCATCACCCCTGGTGTGCGTTCTCTAATTCTCTCCTTCTCTCTTTCTTTCTCTCTCTCGGAGGACCTGAGCCCTAGGACCATGCCCCAGGACTACCTGACATGATGACTCCTTGCTGTCCCCAGTCCACCTGGCCATGCTGCTGTTCCAGTTTCAACTGACCTGAGCCCTAGGACCATGCCCCAGGACTACCTGACATGATGATTCCTTGCTGTCCCCAGTCCACCTGGCCATGTTGCTGCTCCAGTTTCAACTTCCACCTGACTGTGCTGCTGCTCCAGTTTCAACTGTTCTGCCTTATTATTATTTGACCATGCTGGTCATTTATGAACATTTGAACATCTTGGCCATGTTCTGTTATAATCTCCACCCGGCACAGCCAGAAGAGGACTGGCCACCCCACATAGCCTGGTTCCTCTCTAGGTTTCTTCCTAGGTTTTGGCCTTTCTAGGGAGTTTTTCCTAGCCACCATGCTTCTACACCTGCATTGCTTGCTGTTTGGGGTTTTAGGCTGGGTTTCTGTACAGCACTTTGAGATATCAGCTGATGTACGAAGGGCTATATAAATCGATTTGATTTGATTTTGATTTGAGACAAAACTGTGACTCGTCAGTGAAGATCACTTTTTGACAATCCTGTCTGGTCCAGCGACGGTGGGTTTGTGCCCATGTCTGGTGAGGACCTGCCTTACAACAGGTGTTTTTCAGAGTCAGTAGAAAGGCCTCTTTGGTGTCCTCTTAAGTTTTCATAACTGTGACCTTAATTGCTTACCGTATGTAAGCTGTTAGTGTCTTAACGACCGTTCCACAGGTGCATGTTCATTAATTGTTTATGGTTCATTGAACAGGCATGGACAACTAATGACACCTGCCTCTGATTGAGAACCATACTAGGCCGAAACATAGAAATACCCCATAACATAGAAAAACAAACATAGACTGCCCACCCCAACTCACGCCCTGACCATACTAAATAAATACAAAACAAAGGAAATAAAGGTCAGAACGTGACAATTTATTCCATTCTATCCATACTGGATTTTGCAGGATACCTGAAACATGAAACAGATAGGAAACCGCATTTAAACCCTTTGCAATGAACCTCTGTGAAGTTATTTAGATTTTACAAATTATCTTTGGAAGACGGGGTCCTGAAAAAGGGACGTTTATTTTTTTGCTGAGTTTACATCTGTACAAATACAGAAAAATTAAACAAGGCATTTGAACCCAGTCTGGCACAAAAATAAGATTCAAATGAGAGACAAGCCTATACACAATCTATTTACACCTCCGGTCAAAAGTTTTAGAACAGCTTCTCATTCAAGGATTTATCTTTATTTTTACAATTTTCTACTTTGTAGAATAATAGTGAAGACATCAAAATTATGAAATAACACATATGGAATCATGTAGTAACCAAAAAAGTGTCAAAGAAATCCAAATATATTTTTCATTTTAGATTCTTCAAAGTAGCCACCCTTTGCCTTGGTAACAGCTTTGCACACTCTTGGCATTCTCTCAACCAAAAAAATAAAGAAAAACCCTTGAATGAGTAGGTGTGTCCAAACTTTTGACTGGTACTGTATATGGCTACATGTACACCCGCTTGCACACAGATAGCTTCTCTTTTTGGCACAGAAGATAGACTATTTTCCTCTACAATTTGTGCTTGGTTAGTCCCACTGAGGTATATACACTGCTCAAAAGAATAAAGGGAACACTTAAACAACACAATGTAACTCCAAGTCAATCACACTTCTGTGAAATCAAACTGTCCACTTAGGAAGCAACACTGATTGACAATACATTTCACATTCTGTTGTGCAAATGGAATAGACCCTGGAAATTATAGGCAATTAGCAAGACACCCCCAATAAAGGAGTGGTTCTGCAGGTCATAACCACAGACCACATCTCAGATCCTATGCTTCCTGGCTGATGTTTTGGTCACTTTTGAATGCTGGCGGTGCTTTCACTCTAGTGGTAGCATGAGACGGAGTCTACATCCCACACAAGTGGCTCAGGTAGTGCAGCTCATCCAGGATGGCACATCAATGCGAGCTGTGGCAAGAAGGTTTGCTGTGTCTGTCAGCGTAGTGTCCAGAGCATGGAGGCGCTACCAGGAGACAGGCCAGTACATCAGGAGACGTGGAGGAGGCCGTAGGAGGGCGACAACCCAGCAGCAGGACCGCTACCTCCGCCTTTGTGCAAGGAGGAGCACTGCCAGAGCCCTGCAAAATGAACTCCAGCAGCCCACAAATGTGCATGTGTCTGCTCAAATGGTCAGAAACAGACTCCATGAGGGTGGTATGAGGGCCCGACGTACACAGGTAGGGGTTGTGCTTACAGCCCAACACCGTGAAGGACGTTTGGCATTTGCCAGAGAACACCAAGATTGGCAAATTCGCCACTGGCGCCCTGTGCTCTTCACAGATGAAAGCAGGTTCACACTGAGCACATGTGACAGACGTGACAGAGTCTGGAGACGCCGTGGAGAACGTTCTGCTGCCTGCAACATCCTCCAGCATGACCGGTTTGGTGGTGGGTCAGTCATGGTGTGGGGTGGCATTTCTTTGGGGGGCGCACAGCCCTCCATGTGCTCGCCAGAGGTAGCCTGACTGCCATTAGGTACCGAGATGAGATCCTCAGACCCCCTGTGAGACCATATGCTGGTGCGGTTGGCCCTGGGTTCCTCCTAATGCAAGACAATGCTATACCTCATGTGGCTGGAGTGTGTCAGCAGTTCCTGCAAGAGGAAGGCATTGATGCTATGGACTGGCCCGCCCGTTCCCCAGACCTGAATCCAATTGAGCACATCTGGGACATCATGTCTCGCTCCATCCACCAACGCCACGTTGCACCACAGACTGTCCAGGAGTTGGCGGATGCTTTAGTCCAGGTCTGGGAGGAGATCCCTCAGGAGACCATCCGCCACCTCATCAGGAGCATGCCCAGGCATTGTAGGGAGGTCATACAGGCACGTGGAGGCCACACACACTACTGAGCCTCATTTTGACTTGTTTTAAGGACATTACATCAAAGTTGGATCAGCCTGTAGTGTGGTTTTCCACTTTAATTTTGAGTGTGACTCCAAATCCAGACCTCCGTGGGTTGATACATTTGATTTGCATTGATAATTTGTGTGTGATTTTGTTGTCAGCACATTCAACTATGTAATGAAAAAAAAAAGTATTTAATAAGAATATTTCATTCATTCAGATCTAGGATGTGTTATTTTAGTGTTCCCTTTATTTTTTTGAGCAGTGTAGGCTCATCCACTGACATACAGTATGATATGGATACATTGTAGCAGAGTAGCTAGTGGTGAAAGAGTGACCTCTGTCTGTAGGATGATGGTCACGCATAGAGAATTCCTAATTCCTAATTCTGTAGTCACATGTCAATGACGTCAGAGAAAACAACCTCTGATCAAATAAAAGACCCTTTTTATTTGATCCAACACTTTGTAGACTACCAGTGAAATGCTTACAGGCCTTTCCCAACCATGAGGAAGAGAGGAAAAATACAGACAAAAATAGAAAAAAGAATAACACAAGGAATAAATATACAATGATAACTTGGCTATACACACTAGGTACCAGTACCGAGTTGATGTGCAGTGGTACGAGGTAATTGAGGTAGATATGTACATAAAAATCTAATAAAATTGTATTTGTCACATGCGCATTCATCTTACAGTGAAATGCTTACTTACAAGCCCTTAACCAACAATGCAGTTTAATGAATGAAAAAAATAATGTAAGAGATAAGAATAACAAATAATTAAAGAGCAGCAGTAAAAAAAAACAATAGCAGGTTACCAGTGTCGAGGTAATTGAGGTAATATGTACATGTTGGTAGTTATTAAAGTGACGATGCATATAACAGAAAGTAGCAGCAGTGTAGAAGGATGGGGGGGGGGGGGCATTGCAAATAGTCTGGGTAGCCAAGTCTCATGGCTTGGAGGGTAGACGCTGTTTTAGAAGCCTCTTGGACCTAGACTTGGTGCTCCGGTACCACTTTCCGTGCGGTAGCAGGGGGAACAGTCTATAACTAGGGTGGCTGGAGTCTTTGACAATTTTTAGGGCCTTTCTCTGACACCGCCTGGTATAGAGGTCCTGGATGGCAGGAAGCTTGGTCCTGGTGATGTACTGGGCCGTATGCACTACCCTCTGTAGTGCCTTGCGGTCAGAGGCCTAGCAGTTGCCATACCAGGCAGTGATGCAACCCGTCAGGATGCTCTCGATGGTGCAGCTGTAAAACCTTTTGAGGATCTGAGGACCCATGCCAAATCTTTTCAATCTCTTGAGGGGGAATAGATTTTGTTGTTTCCTCTTCTCAACGGCCTTGGTGTGCTTGGACCATGTTAGTTTGTTGGTGATGTGGACACCAAGGAACTTGAAGCTCTCAACCTGCTCCACTACAGCCACGTCGATGAGAATGGGGGCATGCTAGGTCCTCCTTTTCCTGTAGTCCCCAATCATCTCATTTGTCTTAATCATGTTGAGGGAGAGGTTGTTGTCCTTGCACCACACGGTCAGGTCTCTGACCTCCTCCCTATAGGCTGTCTCATCGTTGTCTGTGATCAGTGTTGTCTGTGATCTACCACTGTTGTGTCATCAGCAAACTTAATTATGGTTTTGGAGTCATGCCTGTCCGTGCAGTCATGAGTGAACAGGGAGTACAGGAGGGGACTGAGCACGCACCCCTGAGGGGCCCCCATGTTGAGGATCAGCGTGGCGGATGTGTTGTTATCTACCCTTACCACCTGGGGGCCGCCCGTCAGGAAGTCCAAGATCCAGTTTGTAGAGGGAGGTGTTCAGTCCCAGGGTCCTTAGCTTAGTGATGAGCTTTGAGTGCACCATGGTGTTGAACGCTGAGCTGTAGTCAATGAATAGCATTCTCACATAGATGTTCCTTTTGACCAGATGGGAAAGGGCAGTGTGGAGTGCAATAGAGATTGCATCATCTGTGGATCTGTTGGGGCGGTATGCAAATTGGAGTGGGCCTAGAGTTTCTGGGATGAGGGTGTTGATGTGAGCCATGACCAGCCTTTCAAAGCATTTTATGGCTACAGAGGTGAGTTCTACGGGTCGGAAGTAATTTAGGCAGGTTACCTTAGTGTTCTTGGGAACAGGCACTATGGTGGTCTGCCTGAAACATGTTGGTATTACAGACAGACAGGGAGAGGTTGAAAATGTCATTGAAGACACTTGCCAGTTGGTCAGAGCATGCTCGGAATACACGTCCTGGTAATCCTTCTGGTCCTGCGGCCTTGTGAATGTTGACCTGTTTAAAGGTCTTACTCACATCGGCTGCGGATGTAAGTAGGGATAAAGTGACCAGTCAACAGGATAGATAATAAACAGTAGCAGCAGCAGCATATGTGATGAGTCAAAATAGTTGCAAATAGGTGAATGCAAATATTCCAGGAATCTATTGGTTAACTATTTAACTAACTATTTTGCAATATCATGACCTGTGGATTGAGCACCCATGAAATGGGTTATCAGCCTACTCAGTGACACCAACAGAACACAAATATGTAGAGTTTACACCTATATTAGCTTTGCAGCTCTTATTGCAGAGCTTTGAATGTGGGAATTTACCTCACTATTCAGCCTATTGTGCATATTGACATTCATATTGCACGGTACAGCTTTACCTATGGATCCAAGCGGAGACAATCAAGGACGCCACCTCAAGCTGACTGCCTGGCTGCCCTTGGTGGAAACGCCTATTTCTGCACTATGGACCTCACACCAGGGTTCTACAACGTCCCTCTACATACATTTATTTAAAATTTCAGTTAAATGTCAGTTCATTTTTAATTTGCAAATTCATTCATTAAAAATCCTACAATGTGATTTTCTGGATTTTTTTCCCCTCATTTTGTCTGTCATAGTTGAAGTGTCCCTATGATGGAAATTACAGCCCTCTCTCATCTTTTTAAGTGGGAGAACTTGCACAATTGGTGGCTGACTAAATACTTTTGTGCCCCACTGTATGTGGAGTGGAGGAGTTTGATGCATAAGGGGCAGCACAACGCTTCATTTAAGGATGTTGTTTGTTTCTTTATCAGAGAATAAAAGATCAACACCAACCTGTTCTTGTAAGCCGATCAAAACACAACGCAGAGGCCGGTCTACACCGGTCAACATAGTTGTGTTCTGTGGCTGTCACGGAAGTAGGCTGGACATTGCAATACACAATGTTTAACTGGTGAGCTTAATGTTCATTGCAACGGTTTCAGAGTCCCGCAGTAAGAGTCACAATGCTAATATACAGTTGAAGTTGGTAGTTTACATACACCTTAGCCAAATACATTTAAACTCAGTATTTCACAATTCCTGACATTTAATCCTAGTAAAAAAATCCCTGTTTTAGGTCAGTTAGGATCACCACTTTATTTTAAGAATGTGGAATGTCAGAATAATAGTAGAGAGAATGATTAATTTCAGCTTTTATGTCTTTCATCACGTTCCCAGTGGGTCAGAAGTTAACATACACTCAATTAGTATTTGGTAGCATTGCCTTTAAATTGTTTAACTTGAGTCAAACGTTTCGGGTACCCTTCCACAAGCTTCCCACAATAAGTTGGGTGAATTTTGGCACATTCCTACTGACAGAGCTGGTGTAACTGAGTCAGGTTTGTAGGCCTCCTTGCTCGCACACACTGTTTCAGTTCAGCCCACAAATTTTCTATGAGATTGAGGTCAGGGATTTGTGATGGCCACTCCAATACCTTGACTTTCTTGTCCTTAAGCCATTTTGCCACAACTTTAGAAGAATGCTTAGGGTCATTGTCCATTTGGAAGACCCATTTGCGACCAAGCTTTAACTTCCTGACTGATGTCTTGAGATGTTGCTTCAATATATCCACATAATTTTCCTCCCTCATGATGCAATCTATTTTGTGAAGTGCACCAGTCCTTCCTGCAGCAAAGCACCACCTCCGTGCTTCACGTTGGGATGGTGTTCTTCAGCTTGCAAGCCTCCCACTTTTTCCTCCAAACATAATGATGGTCATTATGGCCAAACTGTTCCATTTTTGTTTCATCAGACCAGAGGACATTTCTCCTAAAAGTACGATCATTGTCCCCATGTGCAGTTGCAAACCGCAGTCTGACTTTTTTATGGCGGTTTTGGAGCAGTGGCTTCTTCCTTGCTGAGCGGCCTTTCAGGTTTTGTCGATATAGGACTCATTTTTACTGTGGATATAGATACTTTTGCACCTGTTTCCTCCAGCATTTTCACAAGGTCCTTCGCTGTTGTTCTGGGATTGTTTTGCACTTTTCGCACCAAGGTACAGTCATCTCTAGGAGACAGAACGCGTCTCCTGCCTGAGCGGTATGACAGCTGTGTGGTCTCATGGTGTTTATACTTGCATACTATTGTTTGTACAGATGAACGTGGTACCTTCAGGCGTTTGTAAATTGCTCCCAAGGATGAACCAGACTTGTGGAGGTCATCAATTGTTTTTCTGAGGTCTTGGCAGATTTCTTTTGATTTTCCCATGATGTCAAGCAAAGAGGCACTGAGTTTGAAGGTAGGCCTTGAAATACATCCACACCTCCAATTGACTAAAATTATGTCAATTAGCCTATCAGAAGCTTCTAAAGCCATGACATCATTTTCTGGAATTTTTCAAGCTGTTTAAAGGCACAGTCAACTTAGAGTATGTAAACTTCTGACCCACTGGAATTGTGATACAGTGAATTATAAAAGAAATAGTCTGTCTGTAAACAATTGTTGGAAAAATTACTTGTGTCGTGCACAAAGTAGATGTCCTAACCGACTGGCCAAACCTATAGTTTGTTCACAAGAAATGTGTGGAGTGGTTGAAAAAAAAATTAGTTTTAATGACTCCAACCTAAGTGTATGTAAACATCCGACTTCCAACTGTATTGTGCCCTATGTCAAAGCTCTGCAATAAGAGCTGCGAAGCTAATATAGGTGTCAACTCTACATAGTTGTGTTCTGTTGATGTCACTGAGTAGGCTGATAACCCATTTCATGGGTGCACAGTCCATAGGTTAGGCTGTACATAGGTCTCGAAAAACTCTAGGCGGCATTCTGACTTCTCTCCCTACAGTTCTCAGCCATTAGCTTTGCACACGACTGCCTCATATGATAACTATATTACCGACGCTGTGTTTTAGCGTTTGGGAACGTCAATAATCGTCGCTTGTGATAACGGCTTTCAAAACATATGGCCCTTATCTTTCATCAGAGAGAAGGAATCCTTTAAATAAAAAAAATATACATTTACTGTAGCAGTTTTGCACAGATCAACAGAGTACCAGAGTATGAGTCATAATACCCCAAAAAACCTAGCAGCCAAATAAGGAAATAGTTCCAATCTAATTTTCCACAATTCATTTCTGCCATAGAGAGTTTTAGAAACACTTAAAATAAGGGCGGTTTCGTGTAGGCTTACGTGACGTTTTGATAACCAATTTACAATTTACTCTCAGATTTCAAAAATGCTAATTTCCCTGTTTGACCGCTAGATTTTATGGGTATTGTGACACCTCCACTGTGGGTCTCTATACAGCTACAGGTGCCTAAACTACGTTTCTGCTCCACTTCCCGAGTTACTGAATTCCATTATTTTATTTTTAGATGTATCTATTGTTTTGAATTGTTAGATACTACTGCACCGGTGGACCTAGGAACACAAGCATTTCGCTACACCCATCTACTAAATATGTGTAAGTGATCAATACAATTTGATTTGATGATCAAGGGCTAGGCATATAAGCCCCCAACGCAATTCTGAATCCAAACACATCCACAGTGCGATTTGCACAGATATTTCTTGTAAAAAATTAACTTATTATTTTGTTTTGTTGAATATATGTAACAACATTCCAAACTCGTTCACCATTATTTACTCTAATTGTGGCATGATTCCACTATTATTTTTAAAAATCAGTTTACATGTTTCATTGGCGGCCATTTATTTTGAAGGCGAACCTCCGATTCCACCATAGTTGCTCACGGCAATGTAGTTCCCAAAACACTGGTATAATTCCGTATATATCGATGACCAATAATACTGTATCTACATATTGAATAATTTATGTTTTTAACTATAGAACTTTCGCGTTCTTTAAAACAAGGTTTTGTAGTTAAAGAAGATTAATAGTTACGACATGGGAGTAGTTTTCTCGGTTTGATATTTTGTATAATGTTTGATATACGTTATGAAATGTGAAAGGAAGGACCGGGACGGACCTGAAGTTAGCCAGCTAAACTAACCAGGCATGATCAAACAGTGTCGGTGACAGAAGAAATTTTGCTAGATGCCTGACAGCGAGTAGGTATGTTATAGTCAGCTGTACTACAGGCTAACACACCGAAATCCTTCAGAAAGTATTACGGTAATTTGACTAGTTAGTCAACTATAGTGGTCTCAAGTTGAAGGTCTCCACTCCACTTTTGGGTGCAGTTTGAGTAGACCGTTCCCTCCCCCGAAAACCGCATCAAGCTCAACTTCAGCAGAATCATCTCTCGATTTGCGGTCAAATTAAATGATGACAAAGATGCTGAATATTCTACTTGTCCTTGCAACACTAGTAGGTCAGTGATCATTCGATATTCTTTAAACATTTTCTGTGTGGTATAATTTGTTAATTTTAGAATGAGCTAGTTTAAGTATTTCAATATGCTTGTGTGATGAGTTAAGTATCAGAGACAACCTTGAGTACTGATACTGTAGCAGCTAACATCAATATGACTGCTTTTGCTGAAGTATTGTCAAGATTGTAGATCAAATGTTCAGTTTTCCTCACTCTTTCTGTTGCTGTTCCCATAAAGGCTGTGCTCTTGTTGTACATGCTGTGCTCTTGTTGTACATGCTGTGCTCTTGTTGTACAGGCTGTGCTCTTGTTGTACATGCTGTGCTCTTGTTGTACAGGCTGTGTTCTTGTTGTACAGGCTGTGCTCTTGTTGTACATGCTGTGTTCTTGTTGTACAGGCTGTGCTCTTGTTGTACATGCTGTGTTCTTGTTGTACATGCTGTGCTCTTGTTGTACATGCTGTGCTCTTGTTGTACAGGCTGTGCTCTTGTTGTACATGCTGTGTTCTTGTTGTACAGGCTGTGCTCTTGTTGTACATGCTGTGTTCTTGTTGTACATGCTGTGTTCTTGTTGTACAGGCTGTGCTCTTGTTGTACATGCTGTGTTCTTGTTGTACATGCTGTGCTCTTGTTGTACATGCTGTGCTCTTGTTGTACATGCTGTGCTCTTGTTGTACAGGCTGTGCTCTTGTTGTACAGGCTGTGCTCTTGTTGTACATGCTGTGCTCTTTTTACTTTGGATGGGGTAGGTGCAGACGGTGTGTCACTCAGAATAATTCCAGCTGCAGATGGCTTTTCGTTCATCCGTCTAGTCCGTGGGGACAGTGACTGTGCGGGGCGCGTGGAGCTGTTCCAGGGGAATCAGTGGGGGACAGTGTGTGACAAAGGCTGGGACCTGACAGATGCTGACGTGTTGTGCAAGGAGCTGGACTGTGGGCTGGCTGATAAAGCCGTCCGTGGGGCTGCGTTTGGAAGGGGCACCGGAGAGATCTGGCTGAGGCACGTCAACTGTTCGGGCCAAGAGACGAGCCTGACGCAATGTCCCAGGGTCGTCAACGGGAACCCCACCTGCACCCATGATAATGACGCTGGGGTGAAATGTTCAGGTGAGACTGAGTCCCAGGATTATAGCCTGGTACCAGATCAGTTGAAATTGTTTAAACAGATCTGGGGAAGCCATGCTTCAGGAGGTAAAGACACCTAAAATAGTTTTTTGTTGTTGTTATGGGACAGAAAATATTTTATTATTTTTATTTTAGCTTTATTTTACTAGGCAAGTCAGTTAAGAACAAATTCTTATTTTCAATGACGGCCTAGGAACAGTAGGTTAACTGCCTGTTCAGGGGCAGAACGACAGATTTGTACCTTGTCAGCTCGGGGATTCGAACTTGCAACCTTTCGGTTACTAGTCCAACGCTCTAACCACTAGGCTACCCTGCCGACCAGTTCCACGTTGGATGGAATGTAATTAAGTAATACATATTAACAATAGTAATGTTTTAAGAATTGATAATATGCGTGTGATGTGTTTGTACAGTGCTTCCTCAATTTAAAGTTGCATCATACCATGGTGAAGTGTGCGGTATGCGTTACAGTGCTTGCCGTTAATGCTCGTTCAAACCACCAGAGGGCATCTTTGAGCACTTCTACTCCATTTATTAGTAAGGGCTTTTGAAGCTGAGCAGAGATCATCACCATGCCATGCAATTGTGAGTAGAGGTCGACCGATTAATCGGAATGGTCGATAATTAGGGCCGATTTCAAATTTTCATAACAGTCGGTAATTGTCATTTTTGGACACCGATCATGGCCGATTACATTGTACTCCACGAGGAGACTGCGTGGCAGGCTGACTACCTGTTATGCGAGTGTAGCAAGGAGCCAAGGTAAGGTGCTAGCTAGCATTAAACTTATCTTATAAAAACTATCAATCTTAACATAATCACTAGTTAACTACACATGGTTGATGATATTACTAGTTTAACTAGCTTGTCCTGCGTTGCATATAATCGATGCGGTGCCTGTTAATTTATCATTGAATAACAGCCTACTTCGCCAAACAGGTGATTTAACAAGCGCATTCCCGAAAAAAGCACTGTCATTGCACCAATGTGTACCTAACCATAAACATCAATGCTTTCTTAAAATTAATACACAGAAGTATATATTTTTAAACCTGCATATTTAGTTAAAATAAATCCAGGTTAGCAGGCAATATTAAACTAGGGGAATTGTGTCACTTCTATTGCGTTCATTGCACGCAGAGTCAGGGTATATGCAACAGTTTGGGCCGCCTGGCTCGTTGCAAACTAATTTGCCAGAATTTTACGTAACTATGACATAACATTGAAGGTTGTGCAATGTAGCATCGTTCTGGGGAGAACCATCGCACCTCAGCTGGCCAAAGCTCCAGATCTGTTAAGACGGAAACCTCCGACCTCGACTGCCTTGATGACAATGGTATTAAAACTACTGTGTTATTGCGCATCATGTTTAAGTGTGTGGCTGTGACTGTTACTCTGAGATTGTATGTAGTCTAGCAGTTAAGAGCATTGGCATCGCTGCTCTGGCCCCCCAATGGTGGAACAAACTCCCTCACGACGCCAGGACAGCGGAGTCAATCACCACCTTCCGGAGACACCTGAAACCCCACCTCTTTCAGGAATACCTAGGATAGGATAAAGTAATCCTTCTCACCCCCCTTAAAAGATTTAGATGCACTATTGTAAAGTGGCTGTTCCACTGGATGTCTTAAGGTGAACGCACCAATTTGTAAGTCGCTCTGGATAAGAGCGTCTGCTAAATGACTTAAATGTAAATGTAACAGGAATATTTAGACTTATGGATGCCACCCGTTAGATAAAATATGAAACGGTTCCGTATTTCACTGAAAGAATAAACGTTTTGTTTTCCGGAAATGATAGTTTCCGGATTCGACCATATTAATGACCTAAGGCTCGTATTTCTGTGTGTTATTATGTTATAATTAAGTCTATGATTTGATATTTGATAGAGCAGTCTGACTGAGCGGTGGTAGGCAGCAGCAGGCTCGTAAGCATTCATTCAAACAGCACTTTCGTGCGTTTGCCAGCAGCTCTTTGCTGTGCTTCAAGCATTGAGCTGTTTATGACTTCAAGCCTATCAACTCCTGAGATTAGACTGGTGTAAATGATGTGAAATGGCTAGCTAGGTAGCGGGGTGCGGGCTAAAAGCGTTTCAATCGGTGACGTCACTCGCTCTGAGACCTTGAAGTAGTTGTTCCCCTTGCTCTGCAAGGACCGCGGCTTTTGTGGAGCGATGGATAGCGATGCTTCGAGGGTGGCTGTTGTCGATGTGTTCCTGGTTCGAGCCCAGGTCGGGGCGAGGAGCGGGATGGAAGCTATACTGTTACACTGGCAATACTAAAGTGCCTATAAGAACATCCAATAGTCCAAGGTTAATGAAATTCAAATGGTATAGAGGGAAATAGTGCTATAATTCCTATAATAACTACAACCTAAAACTTCTTACCTGGGAATATTGAAGACTCGTGTTAAAAGGAACCAGCAGTTTTCATATGTTCTCATGTTCTGAGCAAGGAACTTAAATGTTAGCTTTTTTACATGGCACATATTGCACTTTTACTTTCATCTCCAACACACAAATTGAACATGTTTCATGATTTATTTGAGGCTAAATTGATTATTGATGTATTATATTAAGTTAAAATAAGTGTTCATTCAGTATTGTTGTAGTTGTCATTATTGCAAAATAAATATAAATCGGCCGATTAATCGGTATCGTCTTTTTTTTTTAAAGTCTTCCAATAATCGGTATCGGCGTTAAAATAATAATCGGTCGACTTTTAATTGTGAGCACACTTCATGATTAAAATGGAATTATATATTTCATTTTTGGTCAATGGGAAGCGAAAGGGGAGAAGATCAAGCAAGCCAAATCCTAACATGGGCAGAATATTGCATGAAATATTTGGATGGTTAAAGGCCGACATTTAGTCGTTTCAATTACATCTGGTTATTTCAATTCAAATGTGACTTGTTCCATTCTACATTCTCTTGTTGATATTTTATTTAGGATTATTTTAGTGGTTTCACAGCGCTGTATGGGTTTGACTGGCAGAAGTTAGAAACTTCAGCACCGCGCAACAAGAAGATGCCCCATCCCTCCAGCTAATTGGGCTACTTTTGCAAAACATGTTGTTCTCTTAGTGAGGGAAATGCTGTAAATCGAGATGCTACAAGATTCTTCTTTCTGTTGTTGTCATCTGTTCGGTAACATAACATAATAATTCATTCATTCATCAGCAGGATAAACCCATTCCTGGCACAAATTGGGGGGTTTTCACACCTATCCCTTTGTAAATGAATGGAGCTGTGAATGTTTCTGTCTGAGAGTCTCTCTCCTCTCGCACTATAGTCCTGCATCCGGACAAAAAGAATCAGCTGGCGGGTAGTTGAGAGAACTTGAGTAATGGCGCAATTACACTTCACGTGGACTGACGATTTTCAAAAAAAAAAGGATACAGTCCATTTACATAAACAAAGAGTGGTTGCTCGTCTATCATGGAGTGGGACAGTTCCCAGCGCAAAACTGCAGATAACACAAGGCCAGCTATTGTGAAAGAATACTTGGGGCTCTTGTTGAATTCCTCTCGCTTCAAAGAGACCAGACGACTCTTTATATGTATTTCACTGCACCCCTCACTCTATTCAAGACCACATTGTCTGCCTCCATATGACGCGTTCATTTAGGAAGGTCATAAAAAAACATGATACTAAGACGATGTATTTCAAAAGAACAGAATAGCATGTTTTGAGTTGTATTTATCTGTGCTTAGTAACCGAGGATATATGGTTGCGTCATCAACTCATTCATTTAGTAGACACCAATCGCGTATATTCAATCAACACACATATTTTACAGTAAGAATTTAATGAAAAATTAATGTAACATTTTAGTTTCTTTTAAAAACATTATAGTGTAACAACAGTTATAGTTAGTCATATTCTACAGTCCAGTTACAGCTTCTTCTGACAAAGTTAAAAAAAAAAAAAAAAAGTGTATTTGTCCAGGTGTGAGCCTTTGTGCACATGGGACAGAGGAAGGACAATTCTTACACTGTTGTTCTAAACTCAATCATCATTATTCAGTTCGTTCAAATATATTTGTGAAGTCATGTGCACAATTTTCAGTTTCTATCTGGTTTTCACCCATTCATCAATTGACGTCATTCATTCAGTGAAACACTGATTCAACCACAAAGACCAGGAGGGGGGAGGTTTCCAAAACCTCGCAAAGAAGATCACCTATTTGGTAGATGGGTAAAAAAAATATCCCCTTAGAGCATGGTGAAGTTATTTAATTACACTTTGGATGGTGTATTAACATACCCAGTCACTACAAAGATACAGGTGTAACTCAGATGCCTGAGAGGAAGGAAACCGCACAAGGATTTCACCAATGAGGCCAGTGGTGAATTTTAAAATAGTTACAGAGTTTAATGGCTTTGATAGGAGGAAACTGAGGATGGATCAACAACATTGTAGTTACTCCACAATACTACATAATTGACAGAATTAAAAAGGAAATCCTGTGTATAGAATAAAAAAACATTTTTTAAAAATGCATCCCGTTTGCAACAAGGGACTGAAGTAATACTGCAAAAAATGTGGCAAAGCAATACATTTTTTGTCCTGAATACAAAATGTTACATTTGGGGCAAATCCAACACAACACATTACTGAGTACCACTCTCCATATTTTTAAGCATAGTGGTAGCTGCACCATGTTATGGGTATGCTTGTATTTGTTAAGTACTGGGGAGTTTCAAGATAAAAAATGTAAAAAAGAAACGGAATGGAGCTAAGCACAAGCAAAATCCTAGAGGAAAACCTGGTTCAGTCTGCTTTCCACCAGACACCGGAAAATGAATTCACCTTTCATCAGGACAATAACCTAAAACACAATGCCAAATCTACACTGAGGTTGCTCATCAAGAAGGCAGTGAATACTCCTGTGGCCGAGTTACAGTTTTGACTTAAATCTACCTCTTAAGGATCCGCCCCCCTTTTTTTCCATTTTCACCTGAAATGACACGCAAATCTAACTGCCTGTAGCTTAGGACCTGAAGCAAGGATACGCATATTATTGATACCATTTGAAAGGAAACACTTTAAAGTTTGTGGAAATGTGAAATTAATGTAGGAGAATATAACACATTAGATCTGGTAAAAGATGAAACAAAGAAAAAAAAAAAAAGTTTTGTATTTTTTGTTGTACCATCTTTGAAATGCAAAAGAAAGGCCATAATGTATTATTCCAGCCCAGGTGCAATTTAGAGTTTGGCCACTAGATGGCAGCAGTGTATGCACACCGTTTTAGACTGATCCAATTAACCATTACATTTCTGTTCAAAATGTTGTATCAAGACTACCCAAATGTACCTGATTGGTTTATTAATAACTTTTCAAGTTCATAATTGTGAACTCTCCTCAAACAATAGCATGGTATTATTTCACTGTAATAGCTACTGTAAATTGGACAGTGCAGTTGAATTAACAACAATTTAAGCTTTCTGCCAATATCAGATATGTCTATGTCCTGGGAAATTTTCGTGTTACTTACAACCTCAGGCTAATGTGATTAGCATATGTTAGCTCAACCGTCCAGTGGGGGACCCACCAATCCTGTAGAGTTTTTAAATCTATGGCAAGACGTGAAAATGGTTGTCTAGCAATGATCAACAACCAATTTGACAGAGATTGAATAATTTTCAAACGAATAATGGGCGAATGTTGCACAATCCAGTTGTAGAATGTTCTTCGAGTACTACCCAGAAAGACCTCACAGCTGTAATCTCTGCCAAAGCTGATTCTAACATGTATTGACTCAGGGGTGTGAAAATCTCATGTAAATGAGATTTCAGTATTTCATTGTCAATAAATAGGCAACATTTTCTAAAAACATTTTTAATTATGGGGTATTGTGTGTAGATTGGTGAGAAAAAAGGATCCATTGAATCCATTTTGAATTCAGGCTGTAACATAACAAAATGTGGAATAAGTCAAGGGGTCTGAATACTTTCTGAATACTTTTTCTGTCTCCCTGACAGGTACACTGTTGATGCCCACCCTGTCCCTGCTCTCCCCTCACACCGTCTTATCTCCCGGGGAGGCAGTTCGCTTCAGCTGTACTGTGCTACTGGGCCACCACCTGAATGACTTCCACCTGTATAAGAGAGGCATAGCCACCCCGTTGAGGACTCAGCAGGTGGCCTTTGCCCAGTCCAGGGTGGAGTTTACTCCGTCAAACCAGAAGACTCAACAGGGCAGCTATAGCTGTCTGTACAGGATCAAGGGTATCCCTCCCTCCTCCTCCATGCTTAGCTCTCCACCCAGCAACTCTATCAACATCACTGTGGGTGAGTCATCTAGGGCCTGTTCAGTTAGAGGAAGATGGAAGGGATCTGCTCCAATGGAAGAGGAAAAAGGGATTTACTATAGTATGCTTTAAAGTTCATTAGGGCACAATGTAGAGAAATGTTTTTGACACATAAAAAGGGACAACTTTTAAAAGATGTTTATTGGACGAGTTCAGGACAGGTAGTACTGCCTCGTTTCACTCTGTTCTCCCTACTGAACTTATCTTTTATCATTTTGGTTTTGTCATGAGATCCTGACATCTTTTCCAGTAACAAAGAAGAAAAAGACTGACTTTGTTTTTTGCCATTTTGATCTGTCCTGAAACGCAATGACGGGTCAAATTGATCCAAAACCCCCTGTCTCCCTCCCATCTCGTCAGTGGAGCTGCTCACCCCTCGGCACTGGTACAACACGTCCACCGAGGCTCCCACAGGCTTTGTCATCAAAGGCCACAGCTTCAACATCACCTGCTTCACTGAGAAGCAGTATCCTGGAGGTAGCTTAATTGATTGATACATTAATTGATTAGATTTATTTTAAAAAATATATATTTTTATAATAATACTAATTGGTCTGGTTTATTTTGACATTAAGCCTAGTTCTGGACTAAATAGCCATTTCAATGGAGATTCTCCAATAAGAAAGCTTTTTAGTCTAGTGCTAAGCTGTCTCAGGAAAACCGTCCCATATAGGCAAGAACAAGCAGTACATACAGTGCCTTGCGAAAGTATTCGGCCCCCTTGAACTTTGCGACCTTTTGCCACATTTCAGGCTTCAAACATAAAGATATAAAACTGTATTTTTTTGTGAAGAATCAACAACAAGTGGGACACAATCATGAAGTGGAACGACATTTATTGGATATTTCAAACTTTTTTAACAAATCAAAAACTGAAAAATTGGGCGTGCAAAATTATTCAGCCCCCTTAAGTTAATACTTTGTAGCGCCACCTTTTGCTGCGATTACAGCTGTAAGTCGCTTGGGGTATGTCTATCAGTTTTGCACATCGAGAGACTGAATTTTTTCCCCATTCCTCCTTGCAAAACAGCTCGAGCTCAGTGAGGTTGGATGGAGAGCATTTGTGAACAGCAATTTTCAGTTCTTTCCACAGATTCTCGATTGGATTCAGGTCTGACTTTGACTTGGCCATTCTAACACCTGGATATGTTTATTTTTTAACCATTCCATTGTAGATTTTGCTTTATGTTTTGGATCATTGTCTTGTTGGAAGACAAATCTCCGTCCCAGTCTCAGGTCTTTTGCAGACTCCATCAGGTTTTCTTCCAAAATGGTCCTGTATTTGGCTCTATCCATCTTCCCATCAATTGTAACCATCTTCCCTGTCCTTGCTGAAGAAAAGCAGGTCCAAACCATGATGCTGCCACCACCATGTTTGACAGTGGGGATGGTGTGTTCAGGGTGATGAGCTGTGTTGCTTTTACGCCAAACATAACGTTTTGCATTGTTGCCAAAAAGTTCAATTTTGGTTTCATCTGACCAGAGCACCTTCTTCCACATGTTTGGTGTGTCTCCCAGGTGGCTTGTGGCAAACTTTAAACAACACTTTTTATGGATATCTTTAAGAAATGGCTTTCTTCTTGCCACTCTTCCATAAAGGCCAGATTTGTGCAATATACGACTGATTGTTGTCCTATGGACAGAGTCTCCCACCTCAGCTGTAGATCTCTGCAGTTCATCCAGAGTGATCATGGGCCTCTTGGCTGCATCTCTGATCAATCTTCTCCTTGTATGAGCTGAAAGTTTAGAGGGACGGCCAGGTCTTGGTAGATTTGCAGTGGTCTGATACTCCTTCCATTTCAATATTATCGCTTGCACAGTGCTCCTTGGGATGTTTAAAGCTTGGGAAATCTTTTTGTATCCAAATCCGGCTTTAAACTTCACAACAGTATCTCGGACCTGCTTGGTGTGTTCCTTGTTCTTCATGATGCTCTCTGCGCTTTTAACAGACCTCTGAGACTATCACAGTGCAGGTGCATTTATACGGAGACTTGATTACACACAGGTGGATTGTATTTATCATCATTAGTCATTTAGGTCAACATTGGATCATTCTGAGATCCTCACTGAATTTCTGGAGAGTTTGCTGCACTGAAAGTAAAGGGGCTGAATAATTTTGCACGCCCAATTTTTCAGTTTTTGATTTGTTAAAAAAGTTTGAAATATCCAATAAATGTCGTTCCACTTCATGATTGTGTCCCACTTGTTGTTGATTCTTCACAAAAAAATACAGTTTTATATCTTTATGTTTGAAGCCTGAAATGTGGCAAAAGGTCGCAAAGTTCAAGGGGGCCGAATACTTTCGCAAGGCACTGTAGCTACATTTACAAAAACTATCCAGGATAACACAATTGTTTTATTTCCTTATTGAGGTTCCTTCCAGCTGCGTCT
This sequence comes from Oncorhynchus nerka, assembly GCF_034236695.1. Taxonomy (NCBI): domain Eukaryota; kingdom Metazoa; phylum Chordata; class Actinopteri; order Salmoniformes; family Salmonidae; genus Oncorhynchus; species Oncorhynchus nerka. The sequence continues at coordinate 88,968,234 of NC_088402.1, read as the reverse complement.
GATCCGTTCCAACGACACGGTACGCCAGTCGCTGCCCGCCCTCACTCCCGCTGTCACCTTCAGCTTCTCAAACGCACAGCTCTCCAACGAGGGCTACTATTACTGCCTCTATATGGTCCAGCTTGACGGGAGAATCTTCGTGTCCCGGGAGAGCCAACCGCTTCATGTCTCCATCAGAGGTGAGGGCAGGCCAGTCAGCAACTACGGCAGGGATGAAGCCCTTGGATTAACTTCCCCCAAAATAGTAAAATAGAAATAGAATAGTAGAATAGAAAATATGCAATTTCAAAATGTTGTTGTACATTTGCAGTTTTTTGTTTCCATTGATCATCCTTGAGATGTGTTTGTTTGAGATATTCGTGTTTGTTTGTGTCCACACACCTTAAGACCTGGAAGTTATTGACCGTAATATAAAACATTTCTCACTTCTCATATTGTCTGTCCATCTGTGTTGCATCCTCCCTCATCAGACCCAGACCCAGTGTTGAGCCTTATGGTGATCAGCTGGCTAGCTTCTGCTCTGGCCTTCCTCGTGGCTCTCGTCGTCGTCGTCATCATCATCATCATCGTTGCCAGAGTCGAGCTCTGCAAGAAACAGGAGAACCCCTTGGCGCTAGAGCTAGAGACCAGAACCTGTGAGTCCTTGTATCGTCTCACTCCTAGCTTTTATCCTGGAATCCAGGTTTGGGTCAGTTCCATTTCAATTCCAGTCAAATCAGAAAGTAAACCCAATTCCATATTTTCCTCTTTGAAAATAATTTGACTTAAACTCTGCTGGAATCCTAACGGATAGAAACACTGGTGAAACTGGGCTTAGCAGTTTGGATTCTTGGCTATCTTTGCTTACCACGGTCAAGTTAATTTAGAAGAATCATCCTGTATAACCACTAACAGACTGACGCATCTATTTATACATGTCTGATTTGACCAACAGGTGTGGACAACACGTACGTTGCCTTGGATGATGAGCTGGGCAGATGTATTGGATAAAGAGAAGGACCATGTGTTTGTGAGAGAACCATCAAGATGGAACCCACAATGCAGACATTCCTGAGCTTGACAATCTTCCTCAGGGATGGGTCACAGACAGAGATAGTGACACAAGACGAGTACCAAAGCACTACGTAGGAGCCATACACACGACATCTACTAGAACCTGGTAGAATCCTGCATTAGAACATGACAACAATACTTGTAGGTAGATATGTTAAGCCATCATACATATACCAGGCACACTGTAATGAACACTACAATCAACTAACTATAAAAGGACAATGACTACAATGACCCTATGGGACACTTTGGCTTTTCTAGGCCAGTTCTCATGACAAAAAAATCAGGTACAACTGACGAGACTGGACATGAATTCGACTGAGCACTAAGTTCCAAAGCCAATGATTTTAATTGTTAAATGATGGTTGAATAAGACTGACGGTCAGTTAAACTTTTTCACTGTTGACGTCAACAAGGGAACAGCGGACACTTGTTGGACTGAAGATTGATTCTAGCTGATGTCCATCTCCACTAGAGACTGACTAGCTGATGTCCATCTCTAGTAGACTGACTAGCTGATGTCCATCTCCACTAGAGGACTGACTAGCTGATGTCCATCTCCACTAGAGGACTGACTAGCTGATGTCCATCTCCACTAGAGACTGACTAGCTGATGTCCATCTCTAGTAGACTGACTAGCTGATGTCCATCTCTAGTAGACTGACTAGCTGATGTCCATCTCCACTAGAGAATGACTAGCTGATGTCCATCTCTAGTAGACTGACTAGCTGATGTCCATCTCTAGTAGACTGGCTAGCTGATGTCCATCTCTAGTAGACTGACTAGCTGATGTCCATCTCCACTAGAGACTGACTAGCTGATGTCCATCTCTAGTAGACTGACTAGCTGATGTCCATCTCCACTAGAGACTGACTAGCTGATGTCCATCTCTAGTAGACTGACTAGCTGATGTCCATCTCTAGTAGACTGGCTAGCTGATGTCCATCTCTAGTAGACTGGCTAGCTGATGTCCATCTCCACTAGAGACTGACTAGCTGATGTCCATCTCTAGTAGACTGACTAGCTGATGTCCATCTCCACTAGAGGACTGACTAGCTGATGTCCATCTCCACTAGAGACTGACTAGCTGATGTCCATCTCTAGTAGACTGACTAGCTGATGTCCATCTCTAGTAGACTGGCTAGCTGATGTCCATCTCCACTAGAGACTGACTAGCTGATGTCCATCTCTAGTAGACAGGCTAGCTGATGTCCATCTCCACTAGAGACTGACTAGCTGATGTCCATCTCTATTAGACTGGCTAGCTGATGTCCATCTCTAGTAGACTGACTAGCTGATGTCCATCTCTAGTAGACTGGCTAGCTGATGTCCATCTCCACTAGAGACTGACTAGCTGATGTCCATCTCTAGTAGACTGGCTAGCTGATGTCCATCTCTAGTAGACTGACTAGCTGATGTCCATCTCCACTAGAGATTGGCTAGCTGATGTCCATCTCTAGTAGACTGACTAGCTGATGTCCATCTCTAGTAGACTGGCTAGCTGATGTCCATCTCTAGTAGACTGACTAGCTGATGTCCATCTCCACTAGAGACTGGCTAGCTGATGTCCATCTCCACTAGAGACTGGCTAGCTGATGTCCATCTCTAGTAGACTGACTAGCTGATGTCCATCTCCACTAGAGACTGACTAGCTGATGTCCATCTCTAGTAGACTGACTAGCTGATGTCCATCTCTAGTAGACTGGCTAGCTGATGTCCATCTCCACTAGAGACTGACTAGCTGATGTCCATCTCTAGTAGACTGACTAGCTGATGTCCATCTCCACTAGAGACTGGCTAGCTGATGTCCATCTCTAGTAGACTGACTAGCTGATGTCCATCTCTAGTAGACTGGCTAGCTGATGTCCATCTCTAGTAGACTGACTAGCTGATGTCCATCTCCACTAGAGACTGACTAGCTGATGTCCATCTCTAGTAGACTGACTAGCTGATGTCCATCTCTAGTAGACTGGCTAGCTGATGTCCATCTCCACTAGAGACTGACTAGCTGATGTCCATCTCTAGTAGACTGACTAGCTGATGTCCATCTCTAGTAGACTGACTAGCTGATGTCCATCTCTAGTAGACTGACTAGCTGATGTCCATCTCTAGTAGACTGGCTAGCTGATGTCCATCTCCACTAGAGACTGACTAGCTGATGTCCATCTCTAGTAGACTGACTAGCTGATGTCCATCTCCACTAGAGACTGGCTAGCTGATGTCCATCTCTAGTAGACTGACTAGCTGATGTCCATCTCTAGTAGACTGGCTAGCTGATGTCCATCTCTAGTAGACTGACTAGCTGATGTCCATCTCCACTAGAGACTGACTAGCTGATGTCCATCTCTAGTAGACTGACTAGCTGATGTCCATCTCTAGTAGACTGACTAGCTGATGTCCATCTCTAGTAGACTGGCTAGCTGATGTCCATCTCTAGTAGACTGACTAGCTGATGTCCATCTCCACTAGAGACTGACTAGCTGATGTCCATCTCTAGTAGACTGACTAGCTGATGTCCATCTCTAGTAGACTGACTAGCTGATGTCCATCTCTAGTAGACTGACTAGCTGATGTCCATCTCTAGTAGACTGGCTAGCTGATGTCCATCTCCACTAGAGACTGACTAGCTGATGTCCATCTCTAGTAGACTGACTAGCTGATGTCCATCTCCACTAGAGACTGACTAGCTGATGTCCATCTCCACTAGAGACTGACTAGCTGATGTCCATCTCTAGTAGAGACTGACTAGCTGATGTCCATCTCCACTAGAGACTGACTAGCTGATGTCCATATCTAGTAGACTGACTAGCTGATGTCCATCTCCACTAGAGACTGACTAGCTGATGTCCATCTCTAGTAGACTGACTAGCTGATGTCCATCTCCACTAGAGACTGACTAGCTGATGTCCATCTCCACTAGAGACTGACTAGCTGATGTCCATCTCTAGTAGACTGACTAGCCGATGTCCATCTTTAGTAGATAAAGTTTGCCCTTTAGTATCTAGTATCTATGGGTGTCAGGGTTTTATATTTCACTCAGTTACCACATTCGCCGCTATCACTAAGTTCTGTTCACCGTATGTTGCTGGGAATAAATAAAAAATATTTATATTCTGTGATCACATTTTATTCTCTACTAACCTGTATTCAATCATTTTAAAGAAAGAAATGACAGAAATTCTGTTTGATACAGAAACATTTATTTTAAAGTTGGGAGATTCATAGGAATGACTCAAAATGGCTGGATACAAAATATATGAACAGTTACTGTCTCGCTGAAAAGTATTTACTTGTAGACCGCATCCTATTTATTCCCACTACAAAAGTAGTGCACTATATAGGGAATAGGGTGCCATATGGGACGCGGCCTGTGCTCAATAAACATTCTTGTGTGACCAAAGTGATCTCTGATAAAAAACAGACAAGTGTATGGTAACGTCAAAGTGAGTATTACAAATGATACTGCAGGTGTAGAAACATGTACTTGTGACGTCACCATAAGACAATTAACAGAACCACCTCCCACACTGAACATTTGAATGACAATACACCTGTCACAGCAATTGCATTTGTATAATAGTACGAATGGAACCATTAACAGGTCAAAATGATAAGGCACTTCATTTTCAACTTTAATGCCATTTAGAACCTTGGAATTTAGAACTTTAATGCCATTTAGAACCTTGGAATTTGGAAATAACAATTGATTTTCATGTTCATGAAGAAAGCTTAACTTGTGTTTTTGATTCAATTAGACCATGCCCATTTCAAGCTTATCTTCCAAATAAATACAGTTTTTCACAACAGTTAGGCAAGAGTCATTGTTGCTGATGTGTAGTATACCCCCCCCCAGGATGCAGAGAGAATACTGCGTATGGCTGACTAAGCCAGACTATACAACTAGATAGCACATTGTGTCAGGACATTTACACAAATAGCCATTACCAAATCATAATACACTACATGACCAAAAGTATGTGGACACCTGTTTGTCGAACATCTCTTTCCAATATCATGGATATTAATATGGAGTTGGTCCTCCCTTTGCTGCTATAACAGCCTCCACTCTTCTGGGAAGGCTTTCCACAAGATGTTGGAACATTACTGCAGGGACTTGCTTCCATTCAGCCACAAGGATTAGTGAGGTTGGGCGATTAGGCCTTGCTCGCAGTCGGCGTCATCCCAAAGGTGTTCGATGTGGTTGAGGTCAGGGCTCTGTGTAGGCCAGTCAAGTTCTTCCACACCGATGTCGACAAACCATTTCTGTATGGACCTCGCTTGGTGCACAGGGGCATTGTCATGTTGAAACAGGTAAGGGCCTTCCCCAAACTGTTGCCACAAAGTTGGAGACACAGAATGATCTAGAATATCATTGTATGCTGTAGCGTTAAGATTTCCCCTCACTGGAATTAAGGGGCCTAGAACCATGAAAAACAGCCCCTGACAATTATTCATCCACCAAACTTTACAGTTGGCACTATGCATTGTGGCAGGTAGCGATCTGGCATCTGCCAAACCCAGATGGTGAAGTGTGATTCATCACTTCAGAGAACTGATTTCCACTGCTTCAGTCCAATGGCCGCGAGCTTTATACTTGTGTGTGGCTGCTCGGCCATGGAAACTAATTTCATGAAGCTCCTGACGAACAGTTCTTGTGCTGACGTTGCTTCCAGAGGCAGTTTGGAACTCGATAGTGAGTGTTGCAACCGAGGACAGATGATTTTTACACTCTAGGCGCTTCAGCACTCAGGTCCTGTTCTGTGAGCTTGTGTAGCCTAACACTTTGTGGCTGAGCCGTTGTTGCTCCTAGACGTTTCCACTTCACAATAACAGCACTTACTGGGGCAGCACTAGCAGGGCAAAAATTTCAGGAACTGATGTTGAAAGTGGCCATTCTACTGTTTGTCTATGGAGATTGCATGGCTGTGTGCTCAATTTTATACCCGTCAGCAACAAATAGCCTAATACAACAATTTGAAGGGGTGACCACATACTTTTGTGTATATAGTGTATTTCTGATTTGATACTAACACACATATATATATATATATATATATATAATGTGGTAGATGTATTTACTATGAGCTGTGGACACTACATTTTTTGGGAGATGATGAAGATAGTGATGACACTTTCTCACAGTACTATTACCCATAGTAGAAGCACCCTGTTTTGGTAACATAGTTGTATGATAACAGAATACTATACATCATCTACATAGTAGAAGCACCCTGTTTTGGTAACATAGTTGTATGATAACAGAATACTATACATCATCTAGTAACTAAATACAAGTCTGGACGGGAGGAAATGTTCTGGCTTTCCTTTGGCAGAATCCAATGTCAGTCACCTTTTTATATAAACCACAAGCACAAAGAATGACAGGCATGGGATTTCCATAATTCATCTGTCAAAATATGAACACAGGGACGTATTCATTCACACTGTAGCAAAACGTTTTAAAAACGTTGTCCAACAGAAAATTTGCTATTCTATTATTGGACAAGTAAAATAAAAATAAATGTTTCACTTCCATTTTGGACTGTTTTCTTTAAAATGTTCTGCCTAATGAACTTATCCCATATTTTGTAAAAATGTGATCATTGGATTCTGTTAAAGGGGCTACTCTCTACGGACTCCATGTTGATAAATATGAAGTAGAGGAACCCGGCTACGATCAGGAAGACCAGAAACTGGATCCAGAGAGGGACCAGTCTCCCAGAACTCTCTGTTTTTTCCTCCTTTACAACGACACCTCCAGACTTCACCACAGGCGTTGGTTTGGAGTAGGATGAGTATGATGGTGTGTTGTAGACATGGGGCCTGAAAACAGGGGGGGGGGGGGAATTGGGGTTAGTCTCACATGACTATATTCAGGTATGTGATCAGAACATAGAAAAGCAGGCTCTTAGCTAGGGTCAGTTTCCATATACACTGAGTATACCAAACATTATGTACAACTTCTTAATATTAGGTTACTTCTCCCTTCAGAACAGCCTCAATTTGTCGGGGACATGGACTCTACAAGGTGTCAAAAGCTTTCCACCAGGATGCTGGTCCATGTTGACTGCAGTGGAGGCTGCTGAGGGGAGGACGGCTCATAATAATGGCTGGAACGGAAACCATGTGTTTGATGTATTTGATATCATTCCACTTATTCTGCTCCAGCCATTACCGCGAGCCCGTCCTCCCCGATTAAGGTGCTAACAACCTCCTGTGGTTGACTGCAATGCTTCCTCACAGTTGTGTCAAGTTGGCTGGATGTCCTTTGGGTTGGTGGACCATTCTTGATACACACAGGAAACTGTTGAGTGTGGAATAACAACCACAGCGTTGCAGTCCTGATAAACCGGTGCATTTGGCACCTACTATCAAAACCCGTTCAAGGGCACTTTAATCTTTTGTGTTGACCATTCACCCTCTGAATGATACACAATCCATGTCTCATTTAATCTCAATGCTTAAAAATCCTTCTTTAACCCGTCTCCTCCCCTTCATCTACACTGATTGAAGTGGATTTAACAGGGGACATCAATAAAGGATGATAGACTGACTAGGTGAATGCTGTCATTGGAAAGAGTGTTCTTAATGTTTTGCTCAGTGTATATACAGAGCCTTCTAGAAAGTATTCACACCCCTTGACTTTCCCCATATTTTGTTGTGTTACAGCCTGAATTTAAAATGGATTCCATTGAGATGTGTCACTGGCCTACACACAATACCACATGTGAGGGTGGAATGTTTTTTAAATATTTTTTTGTACAAATAATAAAGGAAAAGCTGAAATATCTTTAGTCAATAAGTATTCAAGCCTAAATCAGTTCAGGAGTAAAAATGTGCTTAACAAGTCACATAAGCTGCATGGACTTACTATGTGCAGTAAGTGTTGAACATGATTTTTGAATGACTACCTCATCTCTGTACCCCACACATACAGATAATTGTAAGGTCCCTCAGTCGAGAAGTGAATTTCAAAACACAGATTCAACCACAAAGACCAGGGAGGTTTTCCAATGCCTCACAGAGAAGGACACCTATTGCTAGATGGGTATAAATAAATAATTAAAAAAAATAAAAAAGACATTGAATATCCTCTTTGAGCATGGTGAAGTTATTTATTACACTTTGGATGTTGTATCAATACACCCAGTCACTACAAAGATACAGGTGTCCTTCCTAACTCAGTTGCCGGAGAGGAAGGAAACCGCAAAGGGATTTAACCATTAGACCAATGGTGACTTTAAAACAGAGTTTACTGGCTGTGATAGGAGAAAACTGAGGATAGAGCAACAATACTAACCTAATTCACTGTGAAAAGAAGGAAGCCTGTACAGAATAGAAAACTTTCCAAAACACATTGAGTACCATTCTCCATATTTTCAAGCATAGTGGTGGCTGCATCATATTATAGGTATAGGTATGGTTGTAATCGTTAAGGATGGGGGAGTTAAAATAATAATAATTATGTTTACTGAATGGAGCTAAGTACAGGCAAAACTAGAGGAAAACCTGGTTTCAGTTTGCTATCCACTGGGAGACTAATTCACCTTTTAGCAAGACAACCTGAATCAAGGCTAAATCTACACTGGAGTTGCTTACCAAGAAGAAAGTGAATATTCCTGAGTGGCCAAGTTACAGTTGACTTAAATCTGCTTAAAATCTATGGCAAGACTTAAATGGTTGCCTAGCAATGATCAACAACTAATTTGACAGAGCTTAAAGAATTTTGAAAAGAATAATGGGAAAACATTGTACAATCAAGGTGTGCAAAGAGCTTAAGACTTACCCAGAAAGACTCACAGCTGTAATCGTTGCTACAGGTGATTCTAACATGTGTTGACTCAGGGGTGTGAATACTTATGTAAATGAGATTTCTGTATTTAATTCAATACATATGCAAAAATGGCTCAAAATGTGTTTACACTTTGTCATTATGGGGTATTGTGTGTAGATGGGTGAGGAAAAAAAACTCATATTTAATCCATTTTGAATTCCGGCTGAATTCAACAATGTGGAATAAGTCGAGGGGTACGAATACCTTCTGAAGGCACGGAATATGAATGGAGGATAAATGTCAGAACAGTAGGAATCACATCCCTGAACATTAGCATTGTTTTAGTATCTGTTTGTCAAGTATTGACAAGTATTGTCAACTCATATGGTTCTTGTCGGCATGACAACGAGGACTTGGCAAGACAGCATTAAAAAAAAAACAGATCTGGGACCAAGCTAATGAAAACATTATTATACATAAACAATTTGAAATCTTTCAAAACAAGAGACTCACTCATCAACGTATTGCCTTCCTCTGCTGTACTCTGGTCTTGATCTCGAATAGAGTTTTCTGCAAAGGAGAGAGAAACAAGGGGATTCGTTTTTTATTGGTCCACTTTAAAATCAACTGACCATTAAAAAAAAAACACTGGATAACAAAGAAATCTGTAAACAAACGTACTCATCCACAAAGTCCATCTCACTATACTCTGGTCTTGACCTCATGTAGGGTTTTCCATCTCCTGAAGGCCCTTCGCTTATAACCTAGAAATATGAGAAACAGAAGAATATTGATGGTTTGATTTTCCAACTATAAAATGTGTTTATTTTTCATTTAACTAGTCAAGTCAGTTAAGAACAAATTCATATTTACAATGTAGAAGCAACTATGAACTAATGAATCAACCCAAGGTTGGATACTTACTGGTGTCCGATAGGTAACGTAAGTGACTTCTTCCTCTGAAATGAAGAAAGAAAAACTGTCTCTGTGCCCTTGAGCAAGGCACTTAACCCTCATTGCTCCTGTAAGTCACTGGATAAAAGCCTCTGCTAAACGACAAAAAATATCATTCCTGATTTCCACTTAGCTCAGTCTAAAGATAGTATATGTATGCATAATGTAGCATTGTGTTATCATGCATGAATAACTTACGCTCTTCTCTGTAGAAGGTTTTGTCTGAGGATGGTTTTGTGACTTTCTTGTCTTTGGCCATGGCCTCTTTTAGCTTCTTTTCATACAGGGGTCTTGTAGTGTCTCCAAAAATGCAGAAATGTTAGACGTGGCTCAGTAATGCAATGAAACCATTGCTACATGACTATTATAATATCCTCAATACATTTGAGACTGTCTGGTCATAAACAGAACGTTAGTCTATTTATTAGGCAGGCCTACTCAGTAGGCTAGGAATTATTAGCTACAGTAGCTAGCTAAAACATTATTCAGCTATGGGCTGGGTAAGCTTAGCTAGCTATCGTTAACGTTAAAAAATGAAAGCATGACTTACCAACGATAGGCCCGTGCTTAATTCCATACTCGTCCAACAGTTCCCTGATTTCTTGGTCAGACTTACTTTTCAGTGTGGCCATACTGTCGCCTATATATTTTGCTCTTTGATTGCAACGGAAAATTACTCGTGTTGACTGGCTACATTAACTACAGTTTAATTTGCAAAAATCAACAATGTTCTGGCACCACCCACTTCCACACATTGCTACCATAGAAATATTATGAATAGAACGGACTTGGACCCTCTAACCACAAAGTTTCTAAAAACCCAGAGGGGTAACATCGCGAGACTTCCGGGGAACGCTTATGAAAATGGAAACAAACAGTTTTTCATTTTCGTCAAACGAGATTTTAATCGAAGGAGTGCGTTTGAATTGACGGTTGGCACATGCGCAGTTCGGTGCGAGACGACGGTTAAACCCGACGACGTGTTTCTAAGGCATGAGATTAGCTAGCTAACATCGGCTACAAGTGTTACCGGGGATTTATATTTGGATAAGATAAGAATGTAAATCTATTTTTTTAAGAAATAGAAAAAATCTATTTGGATAAGCAGTTTTGGCCCCTTCATACTGTACTGTCTTTGGTACTACCCTGTCAGTTTGACTGGTACACTCGCAATGGCTGCCTGTTATTGTGATGCGATAATTTCCATGGTAATGTAGAGTTGTTCATTTACATTATATTACCTAATGTGGCTCATGCAATAGAATGTACGTATTGTAATGTCAATTGAGTTGGATCAACAAATCCACAGCGTAAGTAAGCATTTCACTGTTAGTCTACACCTGTTGTTTACAAAGCATTCTATTGATGGGTGCACTTCCTGCTTTGCCCCTATGGGTGGGTACACTCCCAATGACCACCAGTCCGATCATTATACCGTCATTGACTTGAATGGCGGATGTCCGATTGATTCATTCTATTTATATGATTGTTACAACGTTGTTTCAGGTTCCTCTTTAAAAAAATCATTCACCCGTGACAGCAGCTTCTTAGGTATATCTTACGCTCTGGCAAGAGTCACATAGTACCAGAGAATTTAGACAATAAGGCTTATATTTGTGTGGAAAAGCCAAGCTTTATGTATCTGTGATGTAAAACAATATATAAAATGCTGAACCTTAAAGTTAAATGGGAATATAAATAGACCCCTTTTTATTATCCATCAAAACAAATGAAGACATGATGAAAATAAAAGTGACAGCAACTACAGTATAAGGAGAGAGTATTTTCCTTACAAGTAAGCATTTTCTACTTAGCTGCTGCTACTTTATTATGTAATTATTTTCAGGCATAGGCATATTGACAATACAGTACAGTCGTTTGCAAAAACTGTATTTGGTCCAGATCACCAGTCCAAGTCCTTTAGGTCTGTTGTCCACCAGAATGTCAAAAGTCCAATCAATGTCAAAAGGGCCATCTTCAGCAGGAACTTCAGCACCCTCAGACACTACACAAACACAGTGTGTCAGAGGAATCCCATCAATTTCATGAAGCCCTTTTTTTTTACAGAAAGTTGTGGGGTAAAGACTTACCCAGTCTCTCTTGCTGTGTGTCCGAGGTATTTTGCTGAGATCTTGTAGTTCTCCTTGTGGCTTCTGGCTCTCCTGAGTCTCAGGCTCACGCTGCTCCTGAAATAGACACACTGCATTGTCATGTGCTGCTGGTGGCTAAGCGAGAGAGAGAGAGAGAGCGAGAGAGAGAGACAGAGGAGAGAGAGAGAGAGACAGAGGAGAGAGAGAGAGACAGAGGAGAGAGCGAGAGAGAGAGAGAGAGAGCTCTCACTTCAAGCCTTGCTGTAGAATCCAGGTCCTCATCTCTGTCAGATGCGCTGTCGACCAAATCCGTGTCACTGCTGCTAAGAACGTAGTAGACAGACAGTAATATAGGAAATGATTTCACTTATCTATCTACCACAGTGACAGTACAAATTACATGTCTTGTGCAAGTAGAAATAAGCATTTCCTGGTTGGCGCGTGTATTTATGTAATTTTATGTAGGCAATTTCTCTTACCTGTCTGTATATTCAATGACTTGAGGCAGGGGATCCATGCAGAACTGAACTCTAGGCTTCCTCCTTGAAAAATCACCTTCTGTTTCCATGGCCTCCTTCTCCTCTTCGTCATTATAAAACTTGTAGAATGCCTCGATTCTCACTCTCTCTTGTTTCCAACTCCTCTCCTCGTCTTCTTCATCATCTGCAAATTGTTCCTCTCCGACTGTGATTCCGCTCCCCTCGTACTTGTAATCTAGAATGAAACCACTCCTGTCCACGTTATTATCCGCCGTGTCCCAGTTTATATTGGTGTGAAGGTGGTTCTCCAACTTTCCTTCTATCTCCGGCGGGATTTCTCGAAGATACTCCTCTTTACCCCAAATCCAAGTCTCCCCTTTGTCCTTTCTTAGTTCAGTCTCCAACGTACAAAATTCTCCCGGAAAATTATCCTCAGAGTCAGATGATGACATGTTGCCTGTACTCCTCTTACCCCTGTTACACCTGGTTACGTCTGCTGTACTGAGTCCAGCCTCACTGTGAAGGGTAAAAGTGGGGACATCAGAGATGGTGTCTGAAAGATGCAGGTCGGCAACACTCTGCTTGGAGATGTTCTCCTCTCCACCCTCCCAGTCAGGTAAAACATCAGATCTGCAGTCTCTCTGAGGAAGAGCCTGGTATCTTGGCAGGGCTGGGTGTTCTTCATTATCCTTCTCATCCTCACTGGAACTATCACTGGAGCTATCAGTGGAGCTATCACTGGAACTATCACTGGAGCTATCAGCTTCGAGATTGTCTTCAATAATCTTGCTCATGCTAATGTCAATATTGATATTACACATCGCACAATCTGCAAAATCTTGTTTGCCTTCTACGCTCAGAGAGATAGCAGGTCTCACATCAACCTTTTCATCTTCCTCTCCCTGTACATGGCTATCCTTCTGCTCGGTTATCTCTCTCTCTGGGTCGACATTCTCGTCTATCTTTAAATGACCCTCAGAGGGACTAGACAGTGTGCTCCCATTTTTGTTTCGCTCTCTCCCTTTCCCTCCATCCTTGTCGTATTCACTTGGAAAGAAGTCAGAGGGGTAATCTGCAAAGCTTTCACCCGCCTCTTGGTGGTCATCCCCTAGGAAGTCCTTAATTTTCGCCTCAAGTGGGTGTTCCACAAAGGTATTGACCATAATAGATTGCAGATTCTGTGTTGCTGCGGGATCAGGACAATCAGAAACAATCTCTGGAGCTCCAGGTTCATCTTGCTCTTCTTCCTCTTCATTCTCCTGGGGAAAATGTGGGGAGAGTAAGTTCACTCCTTTCTTTCCCTCTTCTATCTGGTTTTCAGTGATAGAGCTTGTCAGGACCTCCAGGTCTGAATCAGATGATTTCTCCTGGTTTTCTTCAGCTGCCAGTCTCTCCTCTTCTTCAATCCCTTCACTTATATCTGCTGTGATCTCCATGGTGTCATCTTCAGTAACACCCTCAAAACAACTCACATCACTGTTCTCGTAAGTACCTTGCTCTATGTTTCTGATGTTAGGGTTTTCCCTATCCTCTTGGGCAAAAGGTTGTCCTGTAGTTACAATATTTTCTATATTCTCTTCGTCGTAGTGAACAACCACAGACCTACCCCCTGGGGAGCCAATGTTCTCTATTCCTGTGTCCTCTTCTTCTCCTGAGGTGATCTCCTCTTCATCTTCCTCCTCTTCCTTGCCCTCCTCTTCCTCCTCCTCTTCCTTGCCCTCCTCTTCCTCCTCCTTGCCCTCCTCTTCCTCCTCCTCCCACTTCTCCTCATCATCAATATGTTGTGTATCCTCTTCAGTCAAACTCACATCATATGTCTTCACTGAGATAGGGTCAGGTACAGTTCCAGTTTCTCCACCAGGCTCTTCCTCTTCCTGTCCTTCATCCACATCTTCCTCTTCCTCTCTCAGCACTGGTAATCTTCCAGAGGACATTTCTGTCTTGGCTTCGTCAAAATCAAGAGGCTCAAAGTCAAACCCACCTTCAGGGAAAGATGGGAGGGATGTGTCTGCAACAACAACATCAACATGTCGAATAATGACAGAAAACCCAAGCAATAATATATTTCTTGTAACTTTCAGGAAATGATTGTACTAAATGTCAGTGAAGTTGCAGTGCTCTAGCTTCAACCTGCATAATGCTTACCTGAAAATGCATCCGTTAACAAATCAGCAAAGTTCTGTTCCATCTTCTCTAGGTAATAGGTAAAGTCAAACTATATGTCATAAGATTTCTGTGCCTTTTAAGTTAGTCAATTTACCAAGAGACACGTTTCGGCAACATTTGAAAGCATCTTTTACAACAAAATACTTCTGATTTCTGACAGGAAGTGTGTTAGGTTTCTCGTCTGTTATTGCTTCAACTAGCTTCCTGTCAGAATAGGGGATGCAGAAATATATCAAAACACATCGACAAGTAGTGACAGTCAGGACAAAGAGAACAACAACTTAATTTAAAAAAATATGCAAATTGAAATGTCACAAAACCCAAGTCTGTTAAAGGCTTTGGTTGTTCATAAATAAAATCACATATAGGAAGATGTTGATGTACTCACCGTAGATTTAGCACATAAGCCGTGCTGTGGTTTTACTTTCTGATGTCTAACACAAGACCCAGCCCTCCCTCCCTCAGAGATGTAGGCTACCACTTCCACCCTGCCTGTGTCTGGCTCTATCAAATTAAGCATCGTCTGTATAGGGCAGGCCCTAATTTATACTGAACAAAAATATAAATGCAACATGTAATGTGTTGATCCCATGTTTCATGAGCTTAAATAAAACATCCCAGAAATGTTCCACGCGTACAAAAAGCTTATTTCTCTCAAATTTTGTGCACAAATTTGTTTACATCACTGTTAGTGAGCATTTCTCCTTTACCAAAATAATATATGCACCTGACAGCATGATCATTACACAGGTGCACCTTGTGTTGGGGACAATAAAAGGCCACTCTAAAAATGTGCAGTTTTGTCACACAACACAATGTCAAAGATGTCTCAAGTTTTGAGAAAGTGTGCAATTGCCATGCTGACTGTAGGAATGTCCACCAGAACTGTTAACTGAGAATTGAATGTTCATTTCTCTACCATAAACCAGCCCAGGACCTCCACATCCGGCTTCTTTACATGCGGGATCTTCTGAGACCAGCCACCAGGACAGCTGATGAAACCGAGGAGTATTTCTGTCTGTAATAAAGCCCTTTTGTGGGGGAAAACTCATTCTGATTGGCTGTGCCTGGCTCCCCAGCGGGTGGGCCTATGCCCTCCCAGGCCCACCCACGGCTGCGCCCCTGCACAGTCATGTGAAATCCATAGATACGGGCCTAATGAATTTATTTAAATTGACTGATTTCCTTATGTTAGTCTGAGTTAGGGATTAATCCAAAGTAGAATTAATTCTACATCACAATATTTAGATATCCAATATATTATGTTTATTAGTCTCTGTGCAGACAAAGACACCGTTTGTTTATTTTCCTTAATAGTATATACAGTTTGGTACAGTATAAATTCCAACAAAAATCACTCTTAACTTTTTTTCTAAACTCCTACATAATTTAATTTAAGTACCTAAAATAATTTGAAATAAATAAATACAACTGAAATAATTGGGAGTAAAAACATGATTGCAATGGTTGTTGGTAATGTTGATGGTGCAGTGGGGTCTAAAGTTCATGGCGCAGGAGATAGCGATGGATGGGCTTCAGGTCAACTTCTACTGGGAAGTGGTCGCTGACTTCCAAGGCCTAAATGTAAACAAACACATAATCAAAATCGGTCAATCAAAAAATAATACAGGTTAATTTAAACTTATATTATACATATCAACTGATTTAAAATGTCTGAGAAGTTACCTCTTCTTCAGTAAGGTGGAACTCCTCTTTAAAGTTGAAGGGTTTAGCTGAATCTGGAACTATCCCAGAGATCATCTCTCTGCCATGAATAACTATCCTGGAGTATGACGTACAGAGAGAGAGGAGACACATCATGATTACAGCAAGAAGAAGCTTCACCCACAGATAAACATACAGAACACATGTACCAGCACACATCCAAGTCTTCTACAATGATTCTATTGTATGGGTCACTGACCTGTCGTAAGCGCAGTGTGTCTTCTGCCGAACGGTTGTATCCTGTTCATCTCCAATCAGCCAGCGGAACTTGGGGTCGCTTCTCAAACGCACAGCTTTAAAGCCCTTGATGGTGATGTAGCTGCAGGCTGCGTTCAGGTCCCCTAAGATCACCACATTCTAGAGGAAGACAGATGACCAGTATCAAACAAATTAACACAAAATAGTTAGTTATTATCAAGAGAAAGGAATAAAATGCTAGAAATCTGAGGAGCTTCTAGTAATGTTATCTGATATCAATGATTTAAACCAACTAACCTCAGTCTTCCACTTCTTGCAGATCCCATTGAAAACAGTGTAGAGTTCATCGATCTCTTTCATTGCCGTTTTGGGACAGGTGTGTTGGCCCACCAAGACAAAATCCTTCACCACTGCAGAAGGAGAGATTTAAAAGAAATTCCTCTTATATCATTTATAATTTTGGGAGTTTGATAGGAGTATCTTAGCCTTGTCCCAGATCTATTTCTGACAGTGTTGTCGAGTCTGGTCTCGAGACCACATGTTGAGTGTCATGATCTTGTCTCGGTGTCAGATACATTTTTACTCAGTTTTGACTCGGTCTCGGACAGTGAGGACTTATCATTTCCTCCCAAGACCAACGGAATATTTGTATTTGTATTTATTATGGATCCCCATTACATTACATTTCACAACAGATTTCGCAACACATTAAGTGTGTTCCCTCAGGCCACTACTCTACTACTACATATCTACAACACAAAATCCATGTGTACATGTTGTATAGTGCGTATGTTATCATGTGTGTGTGTGTGTGTGTGTGTCTCTTCACAGTCTGCAGATTTTTTATCTGTTAAAAAAAAAAAATCTAATTTTACTGCTTGCACGAGTTATTTGATGTGGAATAGAGTTACATGTAGTCATGTCTCTATGTAGTACTGTGTGCCTCCCATAGTCTGTTCTGGACTTGGAAGAGACCTTTGTTGGCATGTCTTGTGGGGTATGCATGGGTGTCTGAGCTTTGTGCTAGTAGTCTAAAAAGACAGCTCGGTGCATTCAACATGTCAATACCTCTAACAAATACAAGTAGTGATGAAGTCAATCCCTCCTCTACTTTGAGCCAGAAGAGATTGACATGCATGTTATTAATGTTAGCTCTCTGTGTATATTTTAAGGGCCCGCTGTGCTGCCATGTTCAGGGCCAATTGTAATTTTCCTAAGTCCCTCTTTGTGGCACCTGACCACACGACTGAACAGTAGTCCAGGTGTGACAAAACAGCACTTTATTATGGAAAGACCCCAGCTTAGCTACTGTTGCATCAATAGGTTTTGACCATGACAGTTGACCTCAACTGCCTCAATTTCCACATTATTCATTACTAGAGTTAGGGTTTAGTGAATCATTTGTCCCAAATACAATGCTTTAAGTTATTGAGGACTAACTTATTTCTTGCCACCCATTCTGAATCTGACTGCAGCTCTTTGTTAAGTGTTGCAGTGATTTCACTTGCTGTGGTAGTTGACGTGTTTAGTGTTGAGTCATCAGCATTAAGAAAATGCTAAAAAAAGCATGGATAAAGGTTAAAAAACATACATAGACACACAGACCTTAAACTCAGAGCCAGTGGCATGTCATTAGTAAAGACTGAAAAAAAGTAAAAGGGGCCTAAACAGCTGCCCTGGGGTATGCCTGACTCTACTTGAATTATGTTGGCGAGGCTTCCATTAAAGAACACCCTCTGTGTTCTGTTAGACAGGTAACTCTCAATTCACAGTATAGCAGGGGATGTAAAGCCATAACACATCCGTTTTTCCAACAGCAGATTATAATCAATAATGTCAAAAGCTGCACTGAAGTCTAACAAAACAGCTCCCACAATATTTTTATTATCAATTTCTCTCAAATTTCTCTCCTTCCCTATAAGCATGCTGAAAACCTGTTACTGTGAAATATCTGGTCAAACACCATTTTCCCCAAAAGTTTACTAAGGGTTGGTAACAGGCTGATTGTGTCACACACTGATCTGTTTCACCTGTCTTGTGCTTGTCTCCACCCCCCACCAGGTGTCTCCCATCTTCCTCCATTATCCCCTGTGCACTTATACCTGCATTTTCTGTTGGTTTGTTGCCAGTTCGTCTTGTCAAGTCTTACCAGCATGTTTTCCAGTATCTCTAGTTTCTGTTTTCTAGTCGTCCCAGTTCTGCAGGCCCTTCTGTCCCATATTGACTCTGCCCTGGATTACTGACCCTTGACCTGCCGTTTGCCTGTCCCCTGTTTTGTAATAAACATCTGAGATTCAAACTGTCTGCTTCCTGTGTCTGCATCTGGGTCTTATCCTGAGTTGTGTTAGATTGATCGGCTGTTTGAGCCAGTAAAGTGTGCTTTTCTATTCTTGGGTAGTGGAATGACTTTTACTTCCCTCCAGGCCTGAGGGTACACACTTTCTAGTAGGCTTAGATTGAAGAGATGGCTAATAAGAGTGGCAATATTATCTGCTATCATCCTCAATATCATCCACTATCATCCTTAATATTGTCCACTATCATCCACTATCATCCTCAATATCATCCTCAATATCGTCCACTATCATCCTCAATATCGTCCACTATCATCCTCAATATCGTCCACTATTATCCTCAACATCATCCACTATCATCCTCAGTAATTATTCATCCAAGTTGTCAGGTCATTGTTGATAGACAATTTATTCACCTCTTACACACTCACTTCACGAATTGCAAAATTATTTTTTCTCTCTTCAAATTTGGTGAGTAATGCTTAGATATGAAGGTTCAGAATTTGTGGCTGTCATGTCATGTGATGTGATTGTGATGCCATGTCTAAGTTTGCTAATCTTGCCAATGAAAAAAATTATTAAAGTAGTTGGCAACATCAGTGGGTTTTGTGACAAATGAGCCATCTGATTCAATGAATGATGGAGCCGAGTTTGCCTTTTAGCACTTTTCCGGGATTGTTGATTGTTTTTAATCGCTTTACAGGGAGACTTATCAGAGGTAGATATGACAGTGTTATTTTTGTTTGAGCTGATAGTGCAGGGTGAGCTGCACACAGTGGACCTCCTAATAGGGCCCACCGCCTCAGTGCTAACAGTATAACTCAGGTTCATAGGCGCAAGATTACTGCATACAATATCTGTAGGATTAACAGAGGTATTCAGGGGAGTTAAGAGGGGACATAAATTAGGTTGCTTACATTATTGCCAATGACCCATAGCAGCACTATGACAACTCAGCGACACAATGGTAGGGATCATCTCAGCAGGGTTTTGGTTCACTGGTAAGTCATTGTCTCAACGCAGCCTTGAAATGCGCGGACAGGGTCCAGGAGCCAAGATGACTTGGATGGACTCCCATCATTTCTGTAGAACACATTCTGTTTCCAGAAGGTGTTATTTATAGAGGCCAACAACGCTACAGTAGACTTAGGTGTGTAATGCCAGTAGCTTGATGAATATTTCACAGCAGTGGCACAGCGATGTTATCGGGCCTGCAATAATTGGCCGCTTTAAAAATATATATATATTTCAGACCTAGAATCAGTTCTTTAAAATCAATTTTCAGCAGTTCCGAGCTAGCCCTCCTAATGTCGTTTGATCCCAACATGGACTACGACAGCGTCAGTCCGCCTGTGTCAGCCCCCAGCAGCTGCCGTTGAATGGTAGGAAGCAGCCTTGTAATGACCTGTACTCAAGCTCCAGGATAGTATAGGGTTTCCCCCCCTGGAACTGAGATGTTTCTCACCATAGAGCTGCAGGTGACAGCTGGTGAAGTAGAAGGAGTAAAAAACTCAAACAGTAATTATCAGCTTTCATTCAGTCAGCGCATAAAACTGCTTCACCAGGCCAAATATATATGTTTTTTTATTTAACTAGGCAAGTCAGTTAAGAACAAATTCTTATTTACAATGAAGGCCTACCCCAGCTAAACCCTCCCCTGACAATGCTGGGCCAATTGTGCGCGGGTCTATGGGACTCCCGATCGATCACAGCCGGTTGTAATACAGCCCGGGATCAAACCAAGGTCTGTAGTGACGCCTCTAGCACTGCGATGCAGTGCCTTAGACCGCTGCGCCATTCGGGAGCCCAATATAGACACATTCATGAAACAATATCTTAACGCCTATTGAAACCTGGGCCTCCTACTTTACTCATAACATTACTGTTCTTTACTTTAATTGAAAAATATCCTCAAAACCTTGTCTCTCTCGCTGGTAGCTCAGCGGAGTTGAGTGGTTGGAAATACAGGTCATCACTCACGCGCACCGCTCCATGTCCTTTACTACGGCTCTGTTAAAAACTGCTCCATACTAAAAAAAAATCCCGTTACAATTTCGCTCCATTCATTTAAAATCACAATTTAACCAGCACCCATCTGTTTTTGTGACTACCTGGATCTACCATTTGGTATTTAAGTATTGAAACTAAACCATGTGGATTTGAATTACAATTATTTGAATAGACATGAAAAGGTGAATGCAAGAAGCGTACACCATTTCAAATAGGCTACATGTCATTTTAAACAGCATATAAACACCCGTTCTACCAGTCACATTCGGTTAAAGGTCCCCAAAGCACACACATCTCTGGGTCGCTCCTCTTTTCAGTTCGCTGCAGCTAGCGACGGGAACAAGCTGCAACAAACACTCAAACTGTACAGTTTTATCTCAATCTCTTCATTCTGTGACTCACTCACGGACACTCTTACTGACAGTTGTGGTTGCTTCGCGTGATGTATTGTTGTCTCTACCTTCTTACTCTTTGTGCCGTTGTCTGTACCATGTTTTGTGCTTCTACCATGTTGTGCTGCTACCGTGTTGTTGTCATGTTGCGTTGCTAACATGCTGTGTTGTCATATGTTGCTGCCATGCAGGTCTCTCTTTATGTAGTGTTGTGGTGTCTCTCTTATCGTGATGTGTGTTTTGTCCTATATCATTATTAGATTTTGAATTTTTAATCCCAGCCCCGTCCCCGCAGGATGCCAATTACCTTCTGGTAGGCCGTCATTGTAAATACGAATGTGTTCTTAATTAACTGGCTTGCCTAAGGATACATTAAATAAACACTCTAGATAGGTCAGGAGCCAGACAGGGAGCCTAAGAAGGAACGGAAATGAATTATTAAGGCTATATTATTTCAATTAGTTCCAAGGCTATAGCCTACAAATGAATACATTGTGAAGTATTTGCGAGCGCGACATAATTGGCTGGTGGGTACATAAAGCGCGCAGCATTTAAATACATTTCGTTGTATTAAATAATTATAGTCTATACATTGCGCATATAGGCTGTGACTTACTTAGAATTAAATAGCCTACAAATTAAACCAAAAATGACTTATTAGTGCCTTTTGAATTCATTTTTAAAAATTTGAATTCATTTTTAAAGTTCACTCGCACACTCGCACATCTGAGCAATCTTTTTTTGCAGGTGCATGGTAAGAGGAGAACAAGATGAAGGAAAAAAGAAACCGCACACTGCTATTGATGGTATCTTTTACGCCCTCTTCCAAATGGTAGCTTTAAACGCAGAGGTGCACAGTGCAACAAAATGATGAAGTGTGAATATGTCTGCCACCCACATACAGGAAAACGCTTCAAAATAAATGACATTATTACGTGTTCGACCACCCATGTTATTTACATTATTAAATGTCCACGTGTGCTGTGCTATGTAGGTAAAACCTCTCGTTCGCTCAAACAGAGAATTAGTGAACATAAAAGTTCAATCAGGAGAAACGACAGGGATTATCCAGTCGCAGTACATTTTAATGACCTGAAGCATGACATTTCTACCTTTAGATTATGTGGCATTGAGAAAGTTAAAATATCAGACAGGGGAGGTGATATTAATAATACTCTGAGTAAAAGATAATGTTTTGGGATTTTCACCCTCCAGACATTATTTTCTAAAGGACTTAATGCTGAAATGCCTATGTATGTTATGTTGTGAATTTGAACATGAACATGAATTTTGCCCCTATTTAAAACGATGTTTTTCGTACGATGTACCCAATGATTAATGCAAACTTGCTCGGTAGGTCTATGTCCTCATTGTGGTTTTACAGACGTGTTTCATACATCGTATTTACACACTTTATTTGAATATCTATAAAATGCATATTGTTATATTTGGTAGCACTTATTTGTTTTTCCTTCGCCTGCAACCCCATTCGACGCGTGGAACGGATGTGGGCGGGGCTAGGTCTACTTAAGGGTGCTAATTTAAAAATAAACTCACAAAAGCTCTGACTGTGGCCGAAACGTAAGCTTATTAAATATCAGTTATAGTATACTATCAAGAACAGTGTGCGGTTTCTTTTTTCCTTCATCTTGAATTCTTTAGAAACACGAGTTTGGCCAGTCTGTGACTTCCGGCTCATGCGATGGTGGATGGAGGAGAACAGGTGTTGTGCTGAAAATCTCCCCCCCTGCCAGAATCCGCCCCTTGGCGTTCTTCATTGCTGCGACTTGCTTGCTAGTTGAGATTTCTGCTATTCATTCCGTTGTCAGTTTAGCCTACATTTCACTGATCATTTGTGTCTGTAGTTTTCGTTTTGGATATTTGTTTCAAGTGTATATGGCGGTTCTAGCTTGTATGGCGCCCTTGCCTGCCAACATTTTACTCCCTCTGTTTAATATAACACCCATACATTCATTATTCATTTCCGATGCCTATCCTGACGCGAAGTTTGTTCTATAGAAAGTATTTGACTCTGTGTGCCACAAAAAGTATTGGACTCTAGCCACAAAATAGAAGGGGGGAATTCCAGCAGGGGGAGATTTTCGGCACAACACCGGCCAGCAGCGGATCATTTCCTCTACACACTTGCAGATACACTAGGGATGCGAAACACCCCCTTGGTCACTCCTGCCAGGCTGGGCAGATCAAATGGAAAGCTCCTTGAACGTGGGAATATGCCAGGCCTATTGTTTCAAAATCAATTATGGCCTATTGTATAGATAATAACGAAAATGAACGAGAAGTTTAAGATATCAGATTTTGAGTTTATAAACACCTCTCTACAATAACACACGTAGTTATCTACCCACCTCGTTCCTTTATTCCAGCATGTGCACGTAGTAAAGTACACCAGCATACTTTTGAGACGTCTTTTCAGATTCCACAATGATTTAGTTGTGGATGTTTCATGTAGCCAGCATGTAACAACTGTCATTTCCCACAGATAGAACAACGTCATCCGGTCTGTAAGTCGCTCTGGATAAGAGCGTCTGCTAAATGACTTAAATGTAAATGTAAATGTAACCTAACAGTTTAGCACCATACCAGCAGGTGGCATCCAAGCCTTACACATACCAGTGGACACTATATCACCACACTCCTTCTCTTGCTCTTGGACCTCATCTTTCACCTTGATTTAGCACATGTGTTTAAAAAACAGTTTCTTCATGAAAATATTTAGCGAACTCTATGACAGTAGCTAAAGCAAGGGGCTATCATCAGCTCACAATTAGACTACAATTGCATGCTGGGGCAGGCATGCTCTGAGCTCCTGAGGTAAGCGCTACTGGAGTGGGCTCCAGTCAAATTGAGCACTCTCTGCTCCTCGCTCTGCTCCAGCTCCACTCAGCTCACCTGGCTGGTAGGGAAGAGTGGAGGGGGTATTGTTTGAAAGTTGCTCACTCACTATTAATAAGGAGAGACCCCCCCCCCCACCGGGAGAATTGTAACAGTCTTTATAAATTGACATGTTTGGGCAGTGGCGAACCGTGGCTATTGGACCTTCCAACACGCTGTACCAAATTTGGAAAAATCATGAAAATAACTGAAACATTTAATCACTTAATGCACCCAACTGAGTCAAACCGGCCTGAGGCTGAGCCGATCTTCGAGCTGCCACTCAAACACAGGGATAATGCTACCAACAACATAGTCCAACAACACAGTCCCCATAGTCCAACAACACAGTCCCCATAGTCCAACAGCACAGTCCCCATAGTCCAACAACACAGTCCCCATAGTCCAACAGCACAGTCCCCATAGTCCAACAACACAGTCCCCATAGTCCAACAACACAGTCCCCATAGTCCAACAACACAGTCCCCATAGTCCAACAACACAGTCCCCATAATCCAACAACACAGTCCCCATAGTCCAACAACATAGTCCCCATAGTCCAACAACACAGTCCCCATAGTCCAACAACACAGTCCCCATAGTCCAACAACAGTCCCCATAGTCCAACAACACAGTCCTCATAGTCCAACAACACAGTCCCCATAGTTCAACAACACAGTCCCCATAGTCCAACAACACAGTCCCCATAGTCCAACAACACAGTCCCCATAGTCCAACAACACAGTCCCCATAGTCCAACAACACAGTCCCCATAGTCCAACAACACAGTCCCCACAGTCCAACAACACAGTCCCCATAGTCCAACAACACAGTCACCATAGTCCAACAACACAGTCCCCATAGTCCAACAACACAGTCCCTAAATCCAGATTAAATTAAAGAAAGCTACAATATTGTTACGCCCTGATCTGTTTTCACCTGTCCTTGTGATTGTCTCCACCCACTCCAGGTGTCGCTGATTTTTCCCCAGTGTATTTATCCCTGTGTTTCCGGTCTCTCCTTTGCCAGTTCGTCTTGTACTGTATGTTTTGTCAAGTCAACTAGCGTGTTTATCTCATACTTCTTTTTGCTCTTCTCTTTTGTCTAGTCCTCCAGGTTTTAACCCGTGCCCGTTTCTGGACTCTACACCAGCCTGCCTGACCATTCTGCCTGCCTTGACCACGAGCCTGTCTGCTACTCTGTACCAGCCTGCCTGACCATTCTGCCTGCCTTGACCACGAGCCTGTCTGCTACTCTGTACCAGCCTGCCTGACCATTCTGCCTGCCTTGACCACGAGCCTGTCTGCTACTCTGTACCAGCCTGCCTGACCATTCTGCCTGCCTTGACCACGAGCCTGTCTGCTACTCTGTACCAGCCCGCCTGACCATTCTGCCTGCCTTGACCACGAGCCTGTCTGCCACTCTGTACCTCCTGGACTCTGATCTGGTTTTGACCTATTTTCCTGTCCACAACCATTCTCTTGCCTACCCCTTTGGATTAATAAACATTGTAAGACTCCAACCATCTGCCTCCTGTGTCTGCATCTGGGTTTCACCTTGTGTCGTGATACAGTATTATATAGAGCCATTATTGCATGGAACTCCCGTCCATCTCATATGGCTCAAATGAACAGCAAACCTGGTTTCAAAAACAGATAAAGCAACACCTCATGGCACAAAGCCTCTCCCCTATCTGACCTAGATAGTTTGTATGTATGTTTTGATATGTATTTCTTTTTAAACTGATGTAGTTCTGTCCTTAAGCTGTTGTTGTCTATTAACGTTCTGTATTATGTCAGGTTTCATGTTCGATGTGGACCCCAGGAAGCTGCGGCTTTTTTTTGCAACAGCTAATGGGGATCCTAATAAAATACCCAAAGCAACAACCACAACCACAACCACACTGTTCACACAACCCTATGGTAGCCTAACGCCATCACTATCACCAAAAGCGACAAGTGTGACACGTCCAAGGATGTGTGTAACGGGCTCGTGATGCTGTAAAGACAGCGCCCATAATACCAGCGCACTCCATATAGGAGTGCACTTTTTGTAAAACACATCAGACCGATATAATTGTTTTCATTTAACTAGGGAAATCAGTTCAGAACTAAATTATTTTCACCATTCTGTATGTCTGAAGAATCCATATGTTCTTCTGAAATATGAACTTGGAAATCCTGGACTTGTTGAAGTCTTATTATTGTGTCGATTTGACAAAATTACATTCATGATCTTGAGTTGAACTCACATTTTTCTGTTCAAGGTGTCTAGCTCTTGAAATGGTCTCGCCCCCCTCCGGTCTATGTCTTGAATCGGTCTCGCCCCCCTCCGGTCTAGGTCTTGAATCGGTCTCGCCCCCCTCCGGTCTAGGTCTTGAATCGGTCTCGCCCCCCTCCGGTCTATGTCTTGAATCGGTCTCGCCCCCCTCCGGTCTATGTCTTGAATCGGTCTCGCCCCCCTCCGGTCTATGTCTTGAATCGGTCTCGCCCCCCTCCGGTCTTGAATCGGTCTCGCCCCCCTCCGGTCTTGAATCGGTCTCGCCCCCCTCCGGTCTTGAATCGGTCTCGCCCCCCTCCGGTCTAGGTCTTGAATCGGTCTCGCCCCCCTCCGGTCTAGGTCTTGAATCGGTCTCGCCTCCCTCTGGTCTAGGTCTTGAATCGGTCTCGCCCCCCTCCGGTCTTGAATCGGTCTCGCCCCCTCCGGTCTAGGTCTTGAATCGGTCTCGCCCCCTCCGGTCTAGGTCTCGCCCCCTCCGGTCTAGGTCTTGAATCGGTCTCGCCCCCTCCGGTCTTGAATCGGTCTCGCCCCCTCCGGTCTAGGTCTTGAATCGGTCTCGCCCCCTCCGGTCTTGAATCGGTCTCGCCCCCTCCGGTCTAGGTCTTGAATCGGTCTTGCCCCCTCCGGTCTAGGTCTTGAATCGGTCTCGCCCCCTCCGGTTTAGGTCTTGAATCGGTCTCACCCCCTCCGGTCTAGGTCTTGAATCGGTCTCGCCCCCTCCGGTCTAGGTCTTGAATTGGTCTCGCCCCCTCCGGTCTTGAATCGGTCTCGCCCCCCTCCGGTCTTGAATCGGTCTCGCCCCCCTCCGGTCTAGGTCTTGAATCGGTCTCGCCCCCCTCCGGTCTTGAATCGGTCTCGCCCCCTCCGGTCTAGGTATTGAATCGGTCTCGCCCCCTCCGGTCTTGAATCGGTCTCGCCCCCTCCGGTCTAGGTCTTGAATCGGTCTCGCCCCCCTCCGGTCTAGGTCTTGAATCGGTCTCGCCCCCCTCCGGTCTAGGTCTTGAATCGGTCTCGCCCCCCTCCGGTCTAGGTCTTGAATCGGTCTCGCCCCCCTCCGGTCTAGGTCTTGAATCGGTCTCGCCCCCCTTCGGTCTAGGTCTTGAATCGGTCTCGCCCCCCTCCGGTCTAGGTCTTGAATTGGTCTCGCCCCCCTCCGGTCTAGGTCTTGAATCGGTCTCGCCCCCCTCTGGTCTTGAATCGGTCTCGCCCCCCTCCGGTCTAGGTCTTGAATCGGTCTCGCCCCCCTCTGGTCTTGAATCGGTCTCGCCCCCCTCCGGTCTAGGTCTTGAATCGGTCTCGCCCCCTCTGGTCTTGAATTGGTCTCGCCCCCTCCGGTCTAGGTCTTGAATCGGTCTCGCCCCCTCTGGTCTTGAATTGGTCTCGCCCCCTCCGGTCTAGGTCTTGAATCGGTCTCGCCCCCTCCGGTCTAGGTCTTGAATCGGTCTCGCCCCCTCCGGTCTAGGTCTTGAATCGGTCTCGCCCCCTCCGGTCTAGGTCTTGAATCGGTCTCGCCCCCCTCCGGTCTAGGTCTTGAATTGGTCTCGCCCCCTCCGGTCTAGGTCTTGAATCGGTCTCGCCCCCTCTGGTCTTGAATCGGTCTCGCCCCCTCCGGTCTAGGTCTTGAATCGGTCTCGCCCCCTCTGGTCTTGAATCGGTCTCGCCCCCTCTGGTCTTGAATCGGTCTCGCCCCCTCCGGTCTAGGTCTTGAATCGGTCTCACCCCCTCTGGTCTTGAATTGGTCTCGCCCCCTCCGGTCTAGGTCTTGAATCGGTCTCGCCCCCTCTGGTCTTGAATCGGTCTCGCCCCCTCCGGTCTATGTCTTGAATCGGTCTCGCCCCCTCCGGTCTAGGTCTTGAATCGGTCTCGCCCCCTCTGGTCTTGAATCGGTCTCACCCCCTCTGGTCTTGAATCGGTTTCGCCCCCTCCGGTCTAGGTCTTGAATCGGTCTCGCCCCCTCCGGTCTAGGTCTTGAATCGGTCTCGCCCCCTCCGGTCTTGAATCGGTCTCGCCCCCTCCGGTCTAGGTCTTGAATCGGTCTCGCCCCCTCCGGTCTTGAATCGGTCTCGCCCCCTCCGGTCTAGGTCTTGAATCGGTCTCGCCCCCCCCCCCCTCCCGGTCTAGGTCTTGAATCGGTCTCGCCCCCTCCGGTCTAGGTCTTGAATCGGTCTCGCCCCCCTCCGGTCTATGTCTTGAATCGGTCTCGCCCCCCTCCGGTCTTGAATCGGTCTCGCCCCCTCCCCGGTCTAGGTCTTGAATCAGTCTCGCTTTAGGTAGACACGAAAACAACACTGCTGAACTTGACAACCCCATATGGTCACATGGCTGGCAAGACAGCACAAACAGATGTGAGACCAGGCTAGGACTATCTGTCTAAGGTATCCTAAAATCCTTTAACACATGGCATGTTCCTATCTCCAAATTGCATGATATGAGGTGATATGACATTATAACTTAAGACAGTGATTGATATATGGAAAGTTCTCACAGGTAGTGGGTGAGTGAAACCGGACAATGAAAGGCTCTCTGGAGAAAACCTCAGTGTCGTTATTCGTCCCCTCTCCTCCCTCTAGCTCAGGATACTGGCATTGCTCTCGGACCTGCAGCACATCTTTCCTAGAGATGATTCAAGCCAATTAATCAATCAACCAACCAACCAATCAAACGAGAGAGAGTATACTAGAAATTAGGAGTGCTGCAGTGTTTTAAAGATTCTTATCTAAAATGTAAAGTTGAATGTAAAGCCTGTGTAAAAATGTAAACGGCTTACTTGTAAATGTAGACATATTGCTCTTTGTAGGTTTTCTTCCCCAGTCTCTTACTCTCCACGTAGGAGTATGCATGCGATTTGTCAAAGCTGACGGTGGAAAGACAAACAGACATCAGGTGACGATTAGAACCCTAACCCTGATAAGACTTCATCTGTACATATTTTATAAAGGATTCATTCTGTAATGGTGGACCCCGCTGTATACAGCCTGTATTGTTGCCATATTACTTCAGTAAACATGTTAACCTGACTCACTCTCTCTGCCTCATCCATATCTAAAAACATAACACACATTTTTTTTAAAGGTCAACAAAGCAATTTCAAGACCCCCCCCTGTTATGTACCTGTTAAGATCCTGTTATGTACCTGTTCAGATCCTGTTATGTACCTGTTAAGATCTTGTTATGTACCTGTTAAGATCATGTTATGTACCTGTTAAGACCCTGTTATGTACCTGTTAAGATTCTGTTATGTACCTGTTAAGACCCTGTTATGTACCTGTTATGATCCTGTTATGTACCTGTTAAGATCATGTTATGTAACTGTTAAGATCATGTTATGTACCTGTTATGTACCTGTTAAGACCCTGTTATGTACCTGTTAAGATCCTGTTATGTACCTGTTATGTACCTGTTAAGATCATGTTATGTAACTGTTAAGATCATGTTATGTACCTGTTATGTACCTGTTAAGACCCTGTTATGTACCTGTTAAGATCCTGTTATGTACCTGTTATGTACCTGTTAAGACCCTGTTATGTACCTGTTAAGATCATGTTATGTAACTGTTAAGATCATGTTATGTACCTGTTAAGACCCTGTTATGTACCTGTTAAGACCCTGTTATGTACCTGTTAAGATCATGTTATGTACCTGTTAAGACCCTGTTATGTACCTGTTAAGATCCTGTTATGTACCTGTTAAGATCCTGTTGTGTACCTGTTAAGATCCTGTTATGTACCTGTTCAGATCCTGTTATGTACCTGTTAAGACCCTGTTATGTACCTGTTAAGATCATGTTATGTAACTGTTAAGATCCTGTTATGTACCTGTTATGTACCGGTTAAGACCCTGTTATGTACCTGTTAAGACCCTGTTATGTACCTGTTAAGACCCTGTTATGTACCTGTTAAGACCCTTTTATGTACCTGTTAAGATCCTGTTATGTACCTGTTATGTACCTGTTAAGATCCTGTTATGTACCTGTTCAGATCATGTTATGTACCTGTTATGTACCTGTTAAGACCCTGTTATGTACCTGTTAAGATCCTGTTATGTACCTGTTAAGATCATGTTATGTACCTGTTAAGACCCTTTTATGTACCTGTTAAGATCCTGTTATGTACCTGTTAAGACCCTGTTATGTACCTGTTAAGACCCTGTTATGTACCTGTTAAGATCATGTTATGTACCTGTTAAGACCCTTTTATGTACCTGTTAAGATCCTGTTATGTACCTGTTATGTACCTGTTAAGATCCTGTTATGTACCTGTTCAGATCATGTTATGTACCTGTTATGTACCTGTTAAGACCCTGTTATGTACCTGTTAAGATCCTGTTATGTACCTGTTATGATCCTGTTATGTACCTGTTAAGATCATGTTATGTACCTGTTAAGACCCTGTTATGTACCTGTTAAGATCATGTTATGTAACTGTTAAGATCCTGTTAAGACCCTGTTATGTACCTGTTAAGACCCTGTTATGTACCTGTTAAGACCTGTTATCAACCTGTTAAGACCCTTTTATGTACCTGTTAACATCCTTTATGTTACCTGTTATGTAAAATACCTGTTAAGATCCTGTTATGTACCTGTTCAGATCAGTTGGAAATCCTGTTATGTACCTGTTAAGACCCTGTTATGTACCTGTTAAGATCCTGTTATGTACCTGTTAAGATCATGTTCCATTCATTAAAATCCTGTTAAGACCCATCTTTTATGTACCTGTTTTGTATTTAAGATCCTGTTTGATGTACCTGTTTCAAATAGACCCTGTTATGTACCTGTTACCCTGTTATGTTGTGACCTTTAAGATCATGTTATGTACCTGTTAATAAAGCCCAGCATTTAAACAACACCTGTTAAATCATCCTGTTATGTAGGCCTGTTATGTAAACGTTAAATTATTAGTGCTGTTTCGTTTTTACCTGTTCAGAAACATGTTTGACCTGTTATGTGGCTTAAGACCCTGTTATGTACCTGTTAAGATCCTGTTGTGCTGATGTACCTGTTAGAATTCTGTCAACCCCTCCTGTTATTGTACCTTGTTAAGATCATGAGATTTATGTACCTGTTTCAGACCCTTTTATGTTATGTACCTGTTAAGATCATGTTATGTAACTGTTAAGATTTGTTAAGACCCTGTTAGTCTTTAAATATAAATTAAGATCCTTCTTATTGTTCAGTGAAATGTTTATGGCTTCACCTTTTGCATCTCGAACCTCCTGGATCAAACACAGGTCACAGCGGGCAAGAATCTGGGAAGGGGAGGGAAACAGCTTTTGGTTATATTGTTGGATATCAAAAATACCATAATAATGAACACAGAATAGTTGTGACCAGAGTTCGTGAGCCGAGATGAGCAGTTGGAAATCACGCTCATCACTCATGGTGCTTCATGTATTTTCCTGCCGCTCCAAGCCTCCACTAAAAACGCTCCATGCGCACAGGGGGAAAAAAAAAATGCAAATTCGCTCCATTCATTAAAATCACAATTTAAGCAACACCCATCTATTTTTGTGACTACCTGGACCTACCAATTTGTATTTAAGTATTGAAACCAAACCATGTGGATTTGAATGAAGAGTATTTGAATAAACATGAAAATGTGAATTTAAGAAGCGAACATCATTTCAAATAGGTTACATGTCATATTAATTAAACAGCATATAAACACCCTATATATGTCAGAAGCCAGACAGGGAGCCTAAGAAGGAACGCAAATTAATTATTTAGGCTATATTATTTTAAGGCTATAGCCTACAAATAAATACATTGTGAAGGATTTGCGATTGCGACATAATAGGCTGGTAGGTACATAAAGCGCGCAGCATTTAAACAACATTTCGTTGTATTAAATCATTACAGTCTATAAATTGCGCATA
This sequence comes from Oncorhynchus nerka, assembly GCF_034236695.1. Lineage (NCBI taxonomy): Eukaryota > Metazoa > Chordata > Actinopteri > Salmoniformes > Salmonidae > Oncorhynchus > Oncorhynchus nerka. The sequence goes on along the minus strand of NC_088402.1, from coordinate 88,936,053 downwards.
TAGGCTGTGACTTACTTAAATACATATTAAACGAAAAATGAGAATTATTAGTGCCTTTGAATTCGTTTTTAGAATTCGTATTTAGAAACACGAGTTTGACCATTCTGTGGCTTCAGACTCATGTTTAGATGGCTGTCTTGTTTAGTAGTAGCCGGTGTTGTGTAGAAAATCCCCCCTGCCAGTAGTAGCTTCTGTCAGTTCGCGTGAACGTTGTTTACGAACTCAATTCTTCATTGCTTCGACTTGCTTGCAAATTGAGATTTCTGATCACGTTAGGCTGCGTTTCATTTTTTTTTATGTTGGTGTGATCGCTGGGAGGCACTAGTAATGTCTGCAGTTTTCGGTTTGGCTATTTGCTTCAAGTGTATTAGTCTTTAAATATAAATGCGTCATCTCTCCCATGTCTTATTGTTCTGAAATGTTTATTGCTTGCCTACATTTTACTCCATCCTCTATGTTTAATATAACACACATACATTAATTATTCATTTCGGTTGAAGTTTGTTCTATTTAAAGTATTTGACTCTGATGTGTGCCACAAAAAGAACTTGACTCTAGCCACAAAATTAAGGAAATTAGAAGGGGGGAGGAAAAAACAAATGAAACGCAGCCTAACATGAACAGAAATCTCAACCAGCAAGCAAGTCGCAGCAATGAAGAATTGCGTGCGTGTGCGTTCACACGAAGCTGAGGGGGGATTCTGGCAGGGGGGAGATTTTCAGCACAACACCAGCCAACAGCGGAGAACTTTCTCTCCACACCTGCAGAGCCACTGGGGATGCTAAACAGACGTTTGGCCAGTCTTGCCAGGCTAGGCAGAGACACAGAGTTGTTTCTACACATTTCTATAGGTAGGCCTAAAGGTTTTTAGACAAAATAACCCAATCAAAGCTGTTTAGTTGTTTAGTAGTAGCTCCTTGAGTTGTTTAGTAGTAGCTGTTTATTGTTTAGTAGTAGCCCATTTAGTAAAATCAGTAGTAGCCTATTGTTTAGATAATAGAACAAAAATTTGTAGCTGTTTACAGTAGTGTCTCGTTTAGTCGCCTTAATCGAGCTGTCAATCTTTAAGGCATTGTTTAGTAGTATCTGTTTAGTAGTAGCTATTTCTGTTGAAAAGCCAATGAAAGATTGAGCTCAACTAAAGGCTGTTTAGTTGTAGTTTTCTAGCAGTCTAGTTGTTTAGTAGTAGCTGTCTGGTTGTTTAGTAGTAGCTGTTTAGTTTAGTAGTTTAGTTGTAGCTGTTTAGTTGTTTAGTAGTAGCTGTCTAGTTGTTTAGTAGTAGCTGTCTGGTTGTTTAGTAGTAGCTGTCTCGTTTAGTAGTTTAGTAGTAGCTGTCTGGTTGTTTAGTAGTAGCTGTCTCGTTTAGTAGTTTAGTAGTAGCTGTCTGGTTGTTTAGTAGTAGCTGTTTAGTTGTTTAGTAGTATCTGTTTAGTAGTAGCTGTCTAGTTTAGTTGTTTAGTAGTAGCTGTCTGGTTTAGTTTAGTAGTAGTAGTAGTTTGGTTTAGTAGTAGCTGTCTAGTTGTTTAGTAGTAGCTGTTTAGTTGTTTAGTAGTAGCTGTCTAGTTGTTTAGTAGTAGCTGTCTGGTTGTTTAGTAGTAGCTGTTTAGTTTAGTAGTTTAGTTGTAGCTGTTTAGTTGTTTAGTAGTAGCTGTCTAGTTGTTTAGTAGTAGCTGTTTAGTTGTTTAGTAGTAGCTGTCTAGTTTAGTTGTTTAGTAGTAGCTGTCTGGTTGTTTAGTAGTAGCTGTCTCGTTTAGTAGTTTAGTAGTAGCTGTCTGGTTGTTTAGTAGTAGCTGTTTAGTTGTTTAGTAGTATCTGTTTAGTAGTAGCTGTCTAGTTTAGTTGTTTAGTAGTAGCTGTCTGGTTTAGTTGTTTAGTAGTAGCTGTCTAGTTTAGTTGTTTAGTAGTAGCTGTCTAGTTGTTTAGTAGTAGCTGTCTGGTTGTTTAGTAGTAGCTGTCTAGTTGTTTAGTAGTAGCTGTCTAGTTGTTTAGTAGTAGCTGTCTAGTTTAGTTGTTTAGTAGTAGCTGTCTGGTTGTTTAGTAGTAGCTGTCTAGTTGTTTAGTAGTAGCTGTCTAGTTGTTTAGTAGTAGCTGTTTAGTTTAGTTGTTTAGTAGTAGCTGTCTGGTTGTTTAGTAGTAGCTGTCTAGTTGTTTAGTAGTAGCTGTCTAGTTTAGTTGTTTAGTAGTAGCTGTTTAGTAGTAGCTGTCTAGTTTAGTTGTTTAGTAGTAGCTGTCTTGTTTAGTAGTAGCTGTTTAGTTGTTTAGTAGTAGCTGTCTGGTTGTTTAGTAGTAGCTGTCTAGTTGTTTAGTAGTAGCTGTTTAGTTTAGTTGTTTAGTAGTAGCTGTTTAGTTTAGTTGTTTAGTAGTAGCTGTCTGGTTGTTTAGTAGTAGCTGTCTAGTTGTTTAGTAGTAGCTGTCTAGTTGTTTAGTAGTAGCTGTTTAGTTGTTTAGTAGTAGCTGTTTAGTTTAGTTGTTTAGTAGTAGCTGTCTGGTTGTTTAGTAGTAGCTGTCTAGTTGTTTAGTAGTAGCTGTCTAGTTGTTTAGTAGTAGCTGTTTAGTTTAGTTGTTTAGTAGTATCTGTCTAGTTGTTTAGTAGTAGCTGTCTAGTTGTTTAGTAGTAGCTGTTTAGTTTAGTTGTTTAGTAGTAGCTGTCTAGTTGTTTAGTAGTAGCTGTCTAGTTGTTTAGTAGTAGCTGTTTAGTTTAGTTGTTTAGTAGTAGCTGTTTAGTTGTTTAGTAGTAGCTGTTTAGTTTAGTTGTTTAGTAGTAGCTGTCTAGTTGTTTAGTAGTAGCTGTCTGGTTGTTTAGTAGTAGCTGTCTAGTTGTTTAGTAGTAGCTGTCTGGTTGTTTAGTAGTAGCTGTCTAGTTGTTTAGTAGTAGCTGTGTAGTTGTTTAGTAGTAGCTGTCTGGTTGTTTAGTAGTAGCTGTTTAGTTGTTTAGTAGTAGCTGTTTAGTTTAGTTGTTTAGTAGTAGCTGTCTGGTTGTTTAGTGGTAGCTGTCTAGTTGTTTAGTAGTAGCTGTTTAGTTGTTTAGTAGTAGCTGTCTAGTTGTTTAGTAGTAGCTGTCTAGTTGTTTAGTAGTAGCTGTCTAGTTGTTTAGTAGTAACTGTTTAGTTTAGTTGTTTAGTAGTAGCTGTCTGGTTGTTTAGTAGTAGCTGTCTAGTTGTTTAGTAGTAGCTGTTTAGTTGTTTAGTAGTAGCTGTCTAGTTGTTTAGTAGTAGCTGTCTAGTTGTTTAGTAGTAGCTGTTTAGTTGTTTAGTAGTAGCTGTCTAGTTTAGTTGTTTAGTAGTAGCTGTCTAGTTGTTTAGTAGTAGCTGTCTAGTTGTTTAGTAGTAGCTGTCTAGTTGTTTAGTAGTAGCTGTTTAGTTGTTTAGTAGTAGCTGTTTAGTTGTTTAGTAGTAGCTGTCTAGTTTAGTTGTTTAGTAGTAGCTGTTTAGTTGTTTAGTAGTAGCTGTCTCGTTTAGTAGTTTAGTAGTAGCTGTCTGGTTGTTTAGTTGTAGCTGTCTAGTTTAGTAGTTTGTAGCTGTTTAGTAGTAGCTGTCTCGTTTAGTAGTTTAGTAGTAGCTGTCTGGTTG